>NC_046158.1:105318898-105468898 GCF_011064425.1 Rattus rattus | reverse complement strand
CAAGCCTACAGTCTTGCATTTGACCCCCAAGTCTAAGAAGAAAACTGACCACAGAAAGTTATTCTCTGAGCTCATATGTGCCATATCATGTGAGTGAGCTCTCTCTCTCACATGCACATGCACACACACACACACACACATACACATACACACACTAAATATTAAACCAGAAAATTACAACCAGTATGACTTTACTCCAAAATATTAAATCCACAGGATTAACATTTATATTTAAATAAAAATGTCAGGTGTCAGCCCATCATACCATTAGTGTGCGACATGCTATTTACAGAAACTGTCTTCCGTGAAGTATATCATTGATCTAGAAACAAAAGTAAAATATTAGCATCTTCCATTTTCCGAGTTTTACTTGATTTGAAAAGTGAGATGGCAAAAAGGTTCTTTTTCCGTATTCCTGTATTTCTGAGACGTCAAAAGTACAACACAAAAAGGTGTTATGTGTTAATCACATACTCAGCACATCCTGAGTATCTCCGTCTTTATAGATAACCGCTCAGACAGAGCGAATGCAGGGGAACGAGTCCTTTATTTGGCCTAGTCGGTGAAAGGGAGAGTTATTTTATTGTATTAGAATGGGCTTTACTTACTGCTCAGTGGTCGAATACTTGTCTAGCATATGTGAGTTCTGTGTTTGATTCCCCATCTGGGTGGTGTGTGTGTGTGTGTGTGTACGTGTGTTTGACATGAGATACAGGGGATAGGAGTAATCCATTCACTTTTCCTGTTTGTCTCCACTTGCTCTTGACTTCGGTGATAGCAAACCCCTTGTAAATGCCAGGTGTTAATACGTAGCCAATGCTAGATGATCCCTTACGGGCAGTATGTTCTAATACTTCCTGTGTGACTGGGGAGATGTTTATGTGTATTTACACGCTCACTACCGAAAGATCTTACTTCTTCACATATGGAAACGTAAAGAGAGTTACTTTGATTAAACTGTGCCTGATGAAGTCAGGTATCAGATCCCGCTGGAGCTGGAGTAACAAGAGTTTGCATGCTGTCCTTGTGCAACGGCCTTGCTAATCTCGGCATCACCCAGGTTTGGTGTGTGTGCTGTCTAAGTGAGCATGACCTCGGTAAACTTTAGACACTTCCAAAGGCTGTTCCCTCCTTCCAGAATCCTACGCTTCATTTCTACCCTCCATCACTCGAAGGCCCAGAGGCCTGCGAAGGCCACAGCCAATTCTCTTAATTACTTTCCCGAGGCCCTGCTCTTCCTTGTTTCCAACTTTCACCTTTCTGGCTGATAGTATATCTAGCCGTAGGGATGTGTCTAAGAGGCCACACTGTCCAGCAGGGATATAAGGTGTTAGGGTTGGGCCTGGGTATTGCTTAAACTGGAAATAAAGACCATTCCTCTAGTGGACTTGTCAATCACTCCTATATTTGGTGGACCCATAGGAATCTGAAAAATACTAAATTTAACTTCATTCTCTACTGAATGAAGAGCAATGTATAGGGCAATGAGAGGGATCATAGGGCAAGGGTGTGTGTGTGTTGTATGTAAGAGAGAGGAAGAGGGTGAGGGAGAGGGAGCGAGAGAGGGAGAACTGTGTACTCCTCTTGGTAGGCACGTCTAAGCAGAGGCAGTCTGTAGGTATTTAAAATGAGCCAGTGTCAGGAGGCGGTGGCTAGGTAGGAGACCCAGACGGTCCTTCTCTAGGACCTCCCTTACCTTTTGCTCCCTCTGGGCATGTGTGTGCTGCTCAGGGTAAACATTGCCTTTCTGTAACTCATCGTTATACTCTGACTCATGGCCCTACCTCGCTAGAGACCATAGGTCTTTGGGATGAGGAGATCACTTCATTCCTGAGGCAGGAAATGGCCCCTGTGGATCATCTCCTCTTTGTGTACTTAGTGGTAGAGGCTTGTGTGAGTAGCCTTTTGTGGACTGCCGACTGTTTGACTTTGCAAGTGTAGACCAGCACCCTTAGTGATGGAGTTCACGTATTGTGCTTGGTAGTGCAGAGGAACGGGGCTCATTTTGGAATTAGTGACATTTGAATCCCGTTAGCCCACACTTCGCAGTGCTCTTGGGAAGGATCCATCATCTTTGGGATCGCTTTTCTCAGGCACAGCCTGGCACGGGAGAAGCAAGTCGTGGCGTTGCTCAGTCCTGTGGTGTGCCAGCCGTGTGGTTCTTATCTGTAGGAGGGATGAGGGCTGTGTTCGTAGTTTCCTTTTGCGTCTTTTAGAACTTCCCTCAATATATAAAGAAGTACAGGTGCACGTCTTGTTTACCATCAACATTTCTAAATTAGAAAAACATTCTTGCAATTAATGAATAGTCTCCCTCTCATAGTTCAGAGAACAGGACTGCGGGCTTAGGTGTGGGCTGATTGGAAGGATAAAGTGCTGAGGAGGGGCCGCCACGCTCACAGCAGTCCTGTTCTTCTGAAGGACACATGATTATGTGATGGTGTTTGTGCAAAAATTGAAAACACGGCTTTCTTTTCTAAATTAGGAGAGAGAAGCGCTTCAGAAACAGCTGGATGAAGCCAACCGAGAGGCCCAGAAGTACCGACAGCAGCTGCTTAAGAAGGAGCAGGAGGCAGAGGCCTACAGGCAGAAGCTGGAGGCCATGACACGCCTCCAGACCAACAAAGAAGCCGTTTAGTCGCCGTGAACACCAGTTTGCTTTTACCTTTTGTCCAGAAAGAATGCAGTCTTGAACTGTACACAGTAAGGACACAGCCGTGGGAGTACGGAATGATAAAAAGTACTACAGATTGATAATGGGACTTAAGCCATGAGCTCTCAGTTCTTGTAATATAAAACTTCAGAACTTGTGAAATGTATTTAAAACTGAATTCTGTAAATAGTTTTTTTGGTTGTTTCTTTTTTTACAGTTATAAATGAGTTGATAAAGATTGTTGCAGAGATCCAAAAACCACAGTATGCCACTGTTATGGGGAATTCTTTTTGATTTGGGTACAGACTCAACTTCTCAGAAACAGAAGTTTTAAGCGTGATCGTTGTCGATTAGACCAAATGTGTGACAATTATGGTGACTGATGCTGGAAAGACTCTGCAGAGAGATTTCTCCCAGGAACTTTGTACAGCTTTTAGGTTGTCTCAGGTTCTCTGAAGACATTTTTTAGGGAGCAGAAATTTTATATTTGTTCAATTTCAGCTACACGCAAGTATACAAGATTTACATGTATATGAAGCCAATATTTTTAAAATTTTGTTTGTACATATTCTGCATGTTTTATGATATTAAAACGCATCACTTGCTTAGGTATGTTTCCCACAAAGACGATGAAAGTTACCAAGAAAAACAAAGGCACCGCTGTCATTTTGTCGGTCATTGAAAGTGAGTAAGCTCGCGACTGGTTTTACTGGCGACCATGACGATGTTCTTGGAGCAGCTTGCAAGAGAACTCAATCTGCACTTGTATTGCTTTTCGGCAATTGCAGTGTGAGGACGTGAGACTGCTCTGTGCCTTCCTTCCATCATGACTTCCACACAAGCACTTTGAGGCGCTGGATCTTAAGATAATGTTTTTAGCAAACTCAGTGCATTTGGGTTTCTGAAATATTTCATGGACTTACTCCCCTCCCCCTAAGAAATTATTCTTATGGAAAATTGCTTTTGTATGTAGAGCAGGACCTTTTGTACTCGGTGATGCTATGGGTATGTATAACATAACTTTCGCTGTTCCCCGTGAACGCTCCGGGCTTGTGCTGCGACTCACAATATTGTCAATTCCGAAATGTATGGACATTTGACAGACTATTCCACTCTCTTTTGTAAAATGTAACTTCGAGCTCTTTATTATTTTGTTTTGTTTTATTGCTTTTTGGAAATGTTTACCCCCACCCAACCCCCGGGCTCCTCTAGCTTCTCTGTATAAAGAACCAGTTACCCTGGAGACTGTACTCTGGCCTCATTTTCTATTTTACAATTAAATAACTTTCCACATAGCTCGGTACAGACTCTGATTTGACTGCACGATCTTCACACATTAAAATGTGGATGGCAGAGCTCAGGGGTGGAGCACTCGGGTCCTTGACACTTGAGACTCTGCTTCAAATCCTGTCGCACACATAATGTGAGCCTCGTTCTGCCATAGGAAAGCACCGACTCCTTATGCCGTGAGGACCCCAGCATGACTCCTTCAGACTGTGCTGGTTCTTACCCTGGAGAATCTTTACTGTGCCTTAGCCTGCCCTCAGCGGCCTTTCTGGAGACCACAGGAAGCCTCTACAGTGCTTCTCAGCCTTCCTAAGGCTGCAACTCTAGAACAGTTCATGTACTGAGGAACTGTAGGAAAATACTTTTGTTGCTACTTCAGAACTGTAACTTTGCAACTGTTATAAATTGTAATATAAATATCTGACATCTAGGATATCTATATATGACCCCTAGGAAAGAGTATATGACCCTCAAGGGGTTGTGGCCCACAGGTTGAGAACCTCTGCTCTACTACACATATTAAAAAAACAAAAGAAAAACAAACGAGAATTCCTTTCAGTTTTCACTAAATTTGACATTAAAATTCATTCACTGAAATGCAGCCTCACTGTTTACCAGTCTGGTCTCCCAAGTCAGTGACCTTGACACTGCAGTCTTGGCAGTTCTGGGGCCATAAATAAGCACCTGCCACTACGCTCGGTTTTGACAAACGGAATCTCTTGCTGTGTTGACCTGGCTAGTCTTGAACTTTTGAATTCATTGGATCCTCCGGGTAGCTGAGAGCATGTGATTGGGGTTTGTGCTGTAATTGATAATAAACAGGACGCTGGAGTGCATTTAATGCCTTGGGCAGCGTTGGGACAGAGGGGCCACCGTTCACTCCAGGGAGCTGCCAGTACAGTTTGTTCTCAGACCAGGTTAGCTCCTCAGGGTAGTAACGGAGAAAGCCGCTGCACGCTCCGGTGTTCCGGTCATCGGTTCTGCTGGAGACCATGCGGCACAGGATGTAATGGTGATCTCCAGTGATAAGCAGCAAGCCAAGTGATGCAAGAAAACAACTGGGTGTGGTGTGACAAATATTCCGGAAGCTTTGAGATGTTTACTGTCTCCAGAGCCATGCTGGGCAGCATTGTCTCTAAAATCTCCATCTGACTCACTGTGTCGAGAAAGCAATCCTTAGACAGGAATCTAATGAAGATGAGGTTCCCCACCCCTGGTTTATCATCTCCTAACAGTGCTGTTCCTTACCGAGAACTGAAATAACTGATGAAATATGGAATGAAAATGTTGAGTAATCTACAATTGGTTTCAGCCTACAGTGTTGGGTTTGCAATTAGCAGCTGTCTAGTTGCCACACCCTGGCTGTGTCCATGCGTGCGTAAACAAGTACCCAAGACCAGCCTTTCTGTACCGGAGTCCCGGAGAAAATGAAGCCATTAACTTCAGGGTTTAATGACTTCTTCATTTTATTTCCATTTTTCGCTGTGCACCCAGAGTGTTTTTTAATTCTCTAGATACTGAACACACACTCACATACACACACACATGCTGTTGAGCCTGGCTTCCTGCTTCCAGGTGGGATTCAGGGTAGGCCGGGGGACGCATGTGACTGCAGCCTCCATGTGCCCCACCAGGCTTGGCTTCAGAGCATCTCTAGTGTTTGGATGTCCAGGGTTAGTCTGTGTGCTTTCAGAAAGTCTCATTGGAGGAATATCATCTGCAGGGACTGCTTCCCAACTGCTATTCTCATCCATAACTTTATTAATGTCTTATATTTTCTAAAGACCTATGGTGTTGGTAGACTTTGGTTCACACGACTTGCTTTTTTACGTTCATTTTCCGGGAATAAATGGCAGATTAGTCAAGTTCTTACTCTCCACTGGCTCGTGTGTGTGTGTGTGTGTGTGTGTGTGTGTGTGTGTACACAAGCCTCTATGTCCATGCTCATGCCACTGTGTGTGTGTAGAGGTCAGAGGACGACTTGCTAAAGTTGCCTCTCTCCCACCATATGGAATCTCCCATCATCAATTTGGTAGCAAGGGTTCTCACTCTTTGAGTCACCTTGCAGGCCCACACGTGGCTTTTTAGGTTTTAAATTTTTTAAGTTTATTTCATTTTACAAGTATGGCTGTTTTGCCTCTATGTGTGTAAATGCATGCATTGCCCAGAGAGGCCAGAAGAGGGCATGGTATCACCAGGAACTGGAGTTATAGGCTGTTGTGAGCCGCTGTGTCAGTTCTGGGAACTGAACCCAGGTCCTCTGGAAAAGTAGCAAATGCTCTCAACCACGGAGCCTTCTCTCCAGCCACCACACTTGACTTTTTAAATGTGGGTTCTGGATCAAATTCAGGTTTTTGTACGTGCAAGTTAAGAACTTTATTGACAGCCTTCTGTTGTAAAAATATAAAAAATAAAAGAGTATAGTTGTCTTTTATCCCGCTAGGTCCACACAGCGGTGCCCAAGATACCTGCTAGATATCTTGGCAGAAACACATCCCAGCCGCACACTTTCCTACACTCGAACCCTCACATAAAAGAACACACAACACAGTAATCTTTGACCCAATTGGTAAGATATAATTGCCCACTTAAACATACAAAGCCCAGTACCATCCATCCCTTAGGAACATCGATAACAAGCTGTAAATACACAGAACAGAATCTTAACATCACCTGCCATGGCTTCTCAGCCCCTTTCTCCCTCTCCTCTCTCCTCTTTTCCTTCAAACTTCTCTCCCACCCATCCTTCCTTCTCCTCCAATGACAGGCCTCCTTCTATCCTGTACCTGCCCCTCACCTGTATTTTACAAATTCAATGGGGAGAAGGTTCTGGTGAAGTCAGCTGATTCCTGAGTACGTGACTAGGCAGCTGTCCTTGAGGCAGTGGAATTAGCATCAAAATACAGATAACTTCAGGACAAACCATAACATTTCCCCCTTTTTGTCCAGTTAAAAAGCCTTTTTACTTATATATAAATTGAGTACAATTATTACCATTCTACAATTTATAAAGCATATCATATACTCAACACCCAGCCCATCACTATATCAGTTAAATAGAACATTTAGTTATTCATTCTAGCTTAAGAAAGGCTTAAAATCTATATTATATCTTGGCTAGCTTGTATACTATCTGATAATTATCCAATAAAATATGTATATTCAGTGTTATACAGCCTGGTAGGCTATGAGACTATAATCAGTCTTCAACCCCGTCAGAAATCTGGGAATGACCAAATATTTATACACATAGGAAGCCTAACACAGCTTCCATAACTGAGAGGTTGTTGAGACAAATCTCCACTAGCACAGTCCCCTGTTAGCAACATCTTCAGTGCAAGTCTTCAGCCTTCTGGCCCAAAATCAACTGACAGACTCTTGAAATGCAGATTTTGAAGGGCTGAGCACCCTGTCTTGGCAGGGTTTATCAGTCAACTATTCTGCATAATTTGTCCTTTTCTGGACAGTATTTGTCTGCAGATGAAACAGGCAGTTTTGTCCAGTGGCTGCCTAGCCACAAAGTATTGCCTCACCTGGAGGTAGAGATGTTCAAATTCTTCGTTAAATCCACCAAAGGGGAACTGTTAGGAGCAGATATGTCTCAACAAAAGATAAATAACTTTAAATCTCAAATTTTGTGGATTTCTGACGTTTTTGAAAACCATCTATCTATATAAGACAATCTGGACTGTTGTCTCCATATCCTAAATTATATCTTGAAAGTACTCTCACAAACTCAGAGCCATGACTTTGCTATTTGAATCTTAACTCACAGGTGTAATCAACTCAGAAGTTTGTAATGACAACAATAGAAGGACTGGCTCTAAACCTTGTACTTTGAAACTCTTTTGACAAATAAATTCTATACCAAAACAAAGATATGATTTAAGCTTAGTTACCAAATGAGATTACGACTGCACAACTCAATCTAGCTAATTCCTCCCTGTTAAATTACCATTTCTAAATTCCTCATAAAAACAACTTTAGAATAACCACTTTCAGCCCCCCAAAGTCCAGGGAATTGGGGTGATGACTCTTCCATAACTTCTTTAAGCTGTACATGGACATTGAGCTACCCTTGGGGGTAGGGGTTAGGAAGAACGAAGCAAATGCTGTAGCTGATGTGTCCTGGCTAGACCCAGCTGAAAGTCCTTGAGACCAGAAATCCAAGTAGGCACATTCTGTAAAATACAACTCTCAAAACAAAACTTTAGAATCAAGGTATCGGGGGTTGGGGATTTAGCTCAGTGGTAGAGCGCTTGGCTAGCAAGCGCAAGGCCCTGGGTTCGGTACCCAGCTCCGAAAAAAAGGAAAAAAAAAAAAAAAGATAGAATCAAGGTATCTTTTTGTTTGATTCTCTTGAATAAATTTTTCAGGTGGTCTACCTCTATCAAATCTTATCAGTATGACTCTGTGAGGTTTCCAGAGCCTAATCACATTTTTAAAAAGCACAATGACAAAATCTTTCTCCCAAAATACTGTGTTCCTTAGTCTGTAACCAGAAAAGCTTGTATCTTGCACTCTCTCCCAGAGTAACAATATAACCATAAAACTCAAAGTCACACCCATCATGAAGACTAAACAATTTTTTAAAAAGGAAGTAAGCTAAACAATGAGCCTGATAGGCTTTTGTACTCTGTGATATCAGGAAATTAACCCAAAATTCCTGTGGAGCCCACGTTAAGAGAATTCGAGCTTCTTGTTGTGGTAAATATCAAAAGTAACCACAAACCCTCACTAGCCGGCATCAACAAGCCATATGGCCTTTAGCAGGGTAATTCATAAAACAAACTAAATACCTTTTATCAATTCCAGTATCAATAAGCAACATATCAAACCAGGACTTTTGCTCAAAATATCTCAATCTGTTAAGCTCTCTACCCGGAGCCACAGATTTTTCTTTATCCTTAATAACTTCTATAATATATGCCTGCATTCACTCTCCCTGGTGTTACAGACATTTCATCACAACTATCTACTTGGAGGTAGTGACTAATTTTTCCCTATCTAAGTTCCGAACCATAGATGAAAATCCCCAAATGATTCCACCACGTGATTCGGGTAATCTCTTTACTCTCCTTAAAACAAATGTAAACACCTATCAATTCTAAAACCAACAAACAACTTAAAACTCGGGACTTTAGCCCAAAATATCTCAATCTGTTAAGCTCTCTACCCGGAGCCACAGATTTTTCTTTGACCTTAATAACTTCTACAATATATGCCTGCATTCACTCTCCCTGGTGTTACAGACATTCATCATAACTCTCTACTTGGAGGTAGTGACTAATTTTTCCTATCTAAGTTCTGAACCGTGGATGAAAATCCCCACCTCATTCAGGTAATTTCTTTACTCTCTTCTTTCTAAAAACAAACTCAATCACCTTTTAATAATACCTGTAATTAAGAAGTAGCTTGTCTAACTAGGATTTCAACCCAAAATTCCTGTGGAGCCCATGTTAAAAAGAATATGAGTATCCTGAAAGTCTTTCTAAACAACTGTCTTTAAAAAGCAGCTTTTAATCTCTAACTCTCTGATCTGCCATTACTTCTCACACAGCAGGGGACCTACAGACTGCCAGCCCAGGTGGCTTCTCCTTTCTTTGTTTGAATTCCCGCACTTAAGATATCACATGACTTAACATGGCGCCGGCCTCCTCTTACTTAGAAAATAAAAACTTTCTCTCAACTCTCAGGATTACTAGTGAATTCTTGCCCATCACTTTGGTTCGCCATCTGTTGTTGTAGATCATGAAACTCTAATCTCAGGGTCGTGGGTTCGTGCCCCACTTTGGGCGCCATCTGTTGTTGTAAAAATATAAAAAATAAAAGAGTATAGTTGTCTTTTATCCCGCTAGGTCCACACAGAGGTGCCCAAGATATCTGCTAGATATCTTGGCGGAAACACATCCCAGCCACACACTTTCCTATACTCAAACCCTTACATAAAAGAACACACACAACACAGTAATCTTTGACCCAATTGGTAAGATATAATTTCCCACTTAAACATACAAAGCCCGGTATCATCCATCCCTTAGGAACATTGATAACAACCTGTAAATACACAGAGCAGAATCTTAACATCACCTGCCATGGCTTCTCAGCCCCTCTCTCCCTCTCCTCTCTCCTCTTTTCCTTCAAACTTCTCTCCCACCCATCCTTCCTTCTCCTCCAATGACAGGCCTCCTTCTATCCTGTACCTGCTCCTCACCTGTACTTTACAAATTCAATGGCAAGGTTCTGGTGAAGTCACCTGATTCCTGAGTACTGACTAGGCAGCTGTCCTTGGGGCAATGGAATTAGCATCAAAATACAGATAACTTCAGGACAAACCACAACAGCCTTCTCCCCTGCCCCAGGTTGCTTTATTTCTTGATGGTGGTGGGAGGACTGGAGTTGGGAGATCGTGTTGGTCAGTAGAGTGAAATTCTAGAGAGAGAAGAGCTGAGGGGAAACATTTACAGCCTGCAGTAAAAAGATGGACATCTGATGATTCCTTTAAAGCATATGCTTCACGGAAAGTCGGTGCCAGGGGGCGGGGACGGTGTCAGTGCCATCGTTTATGGTGATACTTACTGACAGTGGGAAGAAATCCTTGAACACAGCACACACTAGTGACAGAAACAGCTGGGCGTGCTTCATCCTAGTGAGCCTTTCTGTATTCCTCACAGTTTGACTTGCTTTGTGCTTTTCAATACTCCAAAGACCTTGAAACTTGAGTCCAAGTTAAAAAAAATACAACAAGAAGGAAAGCAATTTCAGATAAAACCACAGTGTCATATGGAGAGGCTCCCAAAGCCTTGGCACTTGGGCTTATATAGCAAACAGGAAAAAAAATTATTTTTCTATTCACTTGGTTCCTGCTGAATAAATAACCCTTTCCTCTTGTCAACTCAACTTAGGAATGGATTCACTAATAGGCTTGCTATTTCACCAAATAATATTTGCCGTACTTGGCTCATTACAGATAACTGACCTGTTGTAGCTTTAAGCTGCGCTTGCTATTTGGTTTTTTCCATGTTAAACCGGAACACCTGATGCACACACGTTGACTTTGACGCAAGCACCCCGGTCCCTTATCAGACTGCTCTCTACCCTGAAAATCATGGCATTGCCACTAGAACTGCGCTAGTCCAAGCTAAGACTTGAATATCAATAGTTTTGTGACTTCTTAAAAACAGATTTCTCTGGGGTTGGGGATTTGGCTCAGTGGTAGAGTGCTTGCCTAGGAAGCGCAAGGCCTTGGGTTCGGTCCCCAGCTCCGAAAAAAAAAAAGAATTAAAAAAAAAAAAAACAAAAAACAAACAAAAAAAAAAACAGATTTCTCACGCGCACAGACAGTAGACGTGGTCTTGTGTCTCCCGCTCATTTGATACTTTACATTTCTTTGAAAATATTCTACTTCAATGAAAACAAGTGATATTGAGATATGGAATGTAATCTGGATACAGTTCCTAGGGCCCTTCACTTTTTAGATAAATGCAATATCACCTTTGGGGGGAAACCCCTTTTGCTTTCCTGAAGAAACTGGAAAGAGCCTCGTGTGTTGGTTTGTGTGGGAGAGACAAGAACAAATATCTTTTCATCCCAAAGGACACCAGCAGCACCAGGCTCTTGCGTAGGGAACTGATGAGTTTATTGGTTACTAACAGAAGCGTGGGTGATTCAAAGGCATTGCCAAAAGCCCACCCCAGCATGGGGCCAACTCTCCAAAGCTGCGCCCCTGGATCTTGGGGCACAACTTTCAGGTAGCTGCAGCTGCGGGTCTCCCCCGTGACCCCTGCGATTGTCTACTGTTTATGTCTCTCTTTCTGTGCAGTGGGGTTTGAGATTCTTGGGACCTTTTGAGCTTCCTGGGTCAGAGTGTCCTTAGTTTCTTTCTTTCTGTTTTTTTTTTTTTTCTTTTCTTTTTTTCGGAGCTGGGGACCGAACCCAGGGCCTTGTGCTTGCTAGGCAAGCGCTCTACCGCTGAGCTAAATCCCCAACCCCGTGTCCTTAGTTTCTTGAGCTCAGCGGGAAATGTTTCAATCAGGAGGATGTGGTCACACAATAACCTGGTTTTTAGGGTTCTGCCCACAGTACATCATTTGCTTACTTGTTTTTTTTTATTTAAATAGTTTTGATCTCATATGCATAGTTGATAATGATCTATTTTATTCGTTTAAAATGTGTACCACTACGTACGTAACACAACTCCCATTCTTGCCGATTATGTGGGCTACCATTTTGAATTTTATGGGTTATTTAAATACCTTGGCTGCTCTGCGAGAATGATTTTCTTATGCATTTTAGCACACCAGTTAAAACATTTGCTTTAAAAAAAATTTTTTTTTAAAATTTATTTAATGTATGAGTGCCCTGCTGCATATACATCCGCCTGCCTGAAGAGGGCATGAGATCTCATTACAAATGGTTGTGAGCCACCATGTGGTCGCTGGGAATTGAACTCAAGACCTCTGGAAGCACAGTCAGTGCTCTAAACCACTGAGCCATCTCTCCATCCCTTGCCTTTTTTTTTTTTTTTTTTTTTTGCTGCTTTTCATGTTTTCTCCAGCCTTTCCATTTCAATCATAATGGTAAAGAATTAGACGTAAACTACAAATCTTTAGAAAGCCAGATGCGTGCAACTATAGTGCCTCTTCAAAGAAAAAAAAATCCTTAGTCATCTTGGGAACTGCCTTTATTTTCTTTCTTTTTTTTTTTTAAAGATTTATTTATTTATTTTAACTGAACACACTTCATTTTCAAACACTCAGAAGAGTTTCAGATCCCATTACAGATGGTTTGAAGCCACCATGTGCTCTCAGGACCTCTGGAAGAGCAGTCAGGACTTAACTCTCTCTGAGTGAGACTTTCTTTTTTTTTTTTGGTTCTTTTTTTTTTTTCCGACAAGGATGCCTCTCCTAGGAATCCATCTGAGCTAAATCCCCAACCCCCCCCCTTTTTTTTTTTTTTTTTTTTAACATTTTTTTTTTTTTTTGGTTCTTTTTTTTTTGACTTTTCGATTGGGCCTCTGCTGGTGGCAAGCCTGCCTTTATTTTCAAACACTCAGTGTTTCAGTGTTAAGTGGAAGCTGTTGTCTCCTAGCTGAAGAGTGGACTCTCTCTAGGTGGCGACAAGATGCCTCTCAGGAATCCATCTCAAAATTGTAGCCTTTACCTTTTATTGCGTCTCTGCTGGTGGCCAGAGCCTAAGTATGCTTTTGTTGGTACTTCGTCTGGACTTCGTCACTCTTTTCTCTAAAGCTCCCCCGACCCCTGCTAGGTCACAAAGCAGACCCCTAAGATGGCAGCACAGCTGCCGTTACCCTACAATATCCAAGCTTAGCTGGAGCAGGCGGGCATGAGGAAAGACAAACCTACCAAGCACCACGCATAGAAATGTTATTCAATATGTTTATTACCTTTCCAGGAATAAACTGAACATCAATTTCTTGCTTTGCTTTGATGAAAACTTCAAAGCACCCAGAAGAAACTAAGCACACAGCTCTCACCCGAACCTAATGAATCTTAGGTTTGCCCTGCCTGTTTCCATTCCTTTCAGAAGCAGGCGTTACGCTACTGGTGTGGTTGACATCTCTTTGTTCTCTCCCAATCCCATGCCCTTGAAGTCTCCCTAAGAGAAAACCATTGTCAGCCACCACCCTGAGGGTGAGGTGTTTGAGTTTCTCAGGTACGTACTGGTTTATTTATGCTGAGGAGTGTCACTAGGCAAGTTCCTCCGTCCTCTGTTTATAACTTCATGGCTTTCTTATACATTGCTTTTCAGAAATAAATAGCAGAGTTTTGTATGGTTCTTAACAGCGTTAATGCTGTCATTTAGTATACTGGTAATTTTGGCTAAATGGTATTTTTTTTTACTGTTTATTTACTCTCTCTCTGTGTGTGTGTGTGTGTGTGTGTGTGTGTGTGTACGCGCGCGCACGCGCGCATGTGCATGTGTGCGTGCTTATGCCACAGCATATGTGTAGATTTCAGAAATCAGTTTCTTCCTTCTACCACATGAGTCCTGGAGGATCAAACACTGGTCACCAGCTTGTTTGACGGGAGTGCCTTAACCCACCGACCTATCACTTCTTATTTTGAAATTTGGGTTCTGTGTTTGTTTCCGCCAGGCTCCCTTGTTCCCCAGACTAGCCTGGAACTCTGCTGTGTAACAAGCTGTCCTGGAACCTCACACCATGCTCCCTCTTCCCTAGAGCTGTGGTCCCAGGTGTCCGCACCTGGTTGGCTTATGCCATGCTGAAGTTTGAACGCATGGTTCCATGCACGCTGGGAAAGGTCTCTGCCAAGTGCGCCACAGCCCTGGCCCTTACTTACACCTTCTCTAACACATACAGATTGTACAAGTTAATGGGGTTTGTGGTGGGAACCATATCTATAATGGATGCCTTGCACGACAACCATGTCTAGCCGTCTTCTGCCCAGGATTACTGCTCTGCACCTTGTCCCTGAAAGTTTCTCTTTGTGTTTTTTGTTCCCTCTGCTCTTTCCCCTTCATCCCTAATGTCCACTACTCCATCCTTGTACAATCACACTTAACAGATTTCCACACGAGTGGGAGAATATGTGGTATTTGTTTCCCCGTGTCTTTCCTAGATTGATTACGTCATCATCCCCTGTGGGATGATCATACAGGTGAGGCGGATACAGGATAGAACAAGGCCTGTCATTGGACGAGAAGGAAGGATGGGCGGGAGAAAAGTTTGAGGGAAGGGGAGGAGACTGGGACGGAAAGGACAAGAGAGGGAGAAGATGGAGAGTAGCCGAGAGACACCATGGAAGCTGACATTAAGATTGCGCTGTACCTTGCCTAGCAAGCGCAAGGCCTTGGGTTCGGTCCCCAGCTCCGAAAAAATGAAAAGAAAAAAAACAAAAAAGATTGCGCTGTACCTTTTCAGGTTGTTATGAATGTTCTGAAGGGATGGATGTGCACAGGGCTTTGTATGTTTAGGTGGGCAATTATGTCTTATCAATTGGATCAGAGGTTATTGTGTTGTGTGTTCTTTCATTTAGCGATTTTAGTGTAAGAAAGTGTGTGACGGCTAGAGACACTGGGCCGCCGTGGAATTGGGATGTGTGCTTCTGGTAAGATATCTACCAGATATCTTGGGGCCCTGCAGTGCCAGATCTAGTGGGGGGCAAAGAATTTTACTTTTTATAATTTTACAACAACAATCCCCTCCATTATTTTCATATTGCTGCAAATGACAAGATTGCATTCTTCTTGATGGTTGTGTGATATTCTGTTGTGTAAATACACCACTTTCCAAAAACAATATTTTTTTTTTTTTAGTCATTCATCTGCTTTAGTCATCCATCTGCTGAAGGGCATGGGTGTTGGCTCTGCAGACAAGAATTCCTGGAAAGACGCCATGTCTGCAAGGCTGGTCAACAGATTGGAACCTCAATGGCTCCGGAGGGTTTGGAATGTTGCAGAGCCTAATCACAAATTTATCTTGGGCTACCTCCAGCCCCCTAAACACCCATTCTTGCTCTCCTCTGTGTCAGACTTAGCATCCTGTGACTAATGGGTAAAACCTTTTGGATTTATTAACTTAATGAAACCCTAGTTTTCCACCAATCTAAAGGCTAAGATAGGCCTATGGCAGTGCTGACTCCTTCTTACTATGATCCTTACCTGATGTATCCACTAACGTACTTGAAAAGGGTGTTGATTCATGGCTCCCTTTGTTCTATGAAAATGTCCTGAAACTGCTACCTCACTGAAGATTGAGGAATGGGATTGGAGGAACCTAGACCTAAGCTCTGGGGCCATGACCACTCAGGTTCGGCTCCAGAATAAACTCTCTTACTCCCTTTGAAGTGGAAGTCGTGCTTCGGTGACAGCAGCCCCAGGTTTTGGCTATTGTGACTAATACTGCTACGATAGGAGTGAATGTATCCTACAATTTCTTCCCAAAAGTTTTTTATCCTTATTTGGGTATGGATGCCATTTTTCTAGGTCTAGAAATATCACTTTCAGTTTGTCTTGCTCTTATGTGGTAGTGGACATCATCATGTTAGATTTTTATTATTATTATTCTCTCATATACAACATCCTGACTTCAGCCCCCCACCCCAACCTCCAGAAAAGAGCAGGCTTCTCAGAGACCTCAACCAAACACAACATAACAAGCTACAATAAGACCAGACACATACTGTCACATCAAAGCTGGACAAAGCAACCCGGTATAGGAAAAAGGGTCCCACAAGTAGACAAAACAATCAGGAACAGCCCCCACCCCCAGTTCCACCATTAGGATTCCCACAAGAACAAACAAGCCACTTAACCATACATAACCTATATGTAGGGGACCTAAGTCAGACCTCTGCAGGCTTCCTGATCTCTTAAGTTTCCATGGGCCTGGTCAGTTGACTCTGTGGGCTGAGTTCTCATGATGGTATGTCTGACCTCACTGGTTCTTTCAGTTTTTTTTTTTTTTTTTGGTTCTTTTTCGGAGCTGGGGACCGAACCCAGGGCCTTGCGCTTCCCTAGGCAAGCGCTCTGCCACTGAGCTAAATCCCCAACCCCTCACTGGTTCTTTCAATCCTTCCTCCCCTTCCTCCAGGGGACTCCCTGAGCTCCTGCTCCCATCAGTTACTGGATGAAGTGGCTTTGGTCTCTTCGATGATGATTCTGCCAGACTCTGCCCCCACTCATTGTGCTGGACACATGTGTTGGCTTTCTACAGAGAATGATTTTAGTCTAGGGTAGTGAAGGTGTCACTTGACTTTACCAAACTGCTTTCTGTAATATCTATGGAGAGTAACAGTGATGGGATTCCTTTATTTCACCCACATTGCATCTGGCATTGGTAGAAATTAGGAGCTAAGTAGTTTCCTTTGTAGGCAGCTAGCTATTCAGAGTGACAGGCCACTAGAGTGAGGCACGTGAACTGGTAAAGACTGCACAGCAGACAGCATAGCAGCTGGCCTTAGAAGCTGTCGATTGTGAAAACCGATTCACCAACATGACAGCCAACCACTGACTCTTTTCCTTTTCACTTCCTAATTCTTATGCCTTCCTGGAACTTTTTGCCTGGTGAGGGCTTTTTCTGCTTGGTAGAGTTTCTCTGAGTCTGTGCTCTCATATATGTGATCCGTTTAGAATCTGCCACAGATATTCAAACCAGCCTGCCAAGGACGCCTCAACTCTGCTGAGGCCGGAAGAGGACATAAGATCCCTGGAAATGGAATTACTGATGCTTGTGAGCTCTCACATGGATTCTGGAAGTCAAATCCAGATCCCATGGGAAAGCAGCCAGGGCTCATTACTGCTGAGCTGTTTCTCCAGCCTGGTTTCTCAACTTGTTGGTAAAGCAACTTGTCCTCCCTTCCCTTCCCTTCCCTTCCCTTCCCTTCCCCTCCCTTCCCCCTCCCTCCTCCCTTCTCTTCTCTTTTCTCCTCTCCTCTCTTCTCTCCCCTCCCCTCCTCCCCTCCCCCCTCCCCTCCCCCTCCCCCCTTCCTTTCCTTTCCCCTTTTCTTCCCACCCCTTTTCTTCCTTTCCCCCCCTCCCTCCTTTCCCCCTTCTTTCTTTGTTTTCTTTTTTTTCTGTTTTTTTGTTTTTTTTTGAGACAAGGTTTCTCTGTGAGCCCAGGCTGTCCTAAAACGCACTCACACTGTAGACCAGGTTAGCCTTCAACTTAGAGATCTGCCTGCCTCTGCCTCCCAAAGTGCTGGGATTAAAGCCATGTGCTGACACCACCTGGCTCCCCTTCCCTTTCCTATGTGTGTAGTTTCCCCTCTATACCATGCAATCCCTGGCAAACGCCATCTGACCTCTAATTCCATCCAGTTATGACACTGAATGGAGTTGAAGTCCAGACTGTGAGTTCAAGCTTACTCACCAGTCAGCTCCAACCTTAGACACAGGTTCCCAGTAGGGAGTTTGCTACTTGGGTTTGCAACTACATCTTTGCGGATTCTCACATCTTTCTTGGTTTTGATTACTCTGCTGGCATGGCTCATAGAATTATAGCAAACACAGTTACTTTTGATCCAGGCGGCCATGATGACGGTTGGGTGAAGAGTGACCCTCGGGGTGTGGAGCTGCCTTCTCTGGGCACTCATCCCTCAGGTAGCTCTGTGTGCTCAGCCACTCCAAATTCTTCACATCTCCTGCTCCAGGGGTACTTTTTTAAAAAGGGAGATGGGAACTGGGGATGAAATGCAGGGTCTTGTGCTCCCGAGGTAAACGGTCGGCCACTGAGCCACACCCCTTGCTTAAGCTCTAGCTTTTTCTCCCCTTTCCTCTGATCACCCCCACGAATTCTGTTGTCGTAAGTACAGGTAACGTTTTTCTCAGATTGGCCTCAAGCCTCCCCAGTCCAGAGCCTCTGAGGAACAGAGGGGCCAAAAAGCTCTTGGTATTCGGGGAACTCCAAAGAATGTTTGATGTTTTGTGGCAGTGTTGGGGTTCAGGACAAACACACCACCCCAGAATATGATTCAGGAGAAATTGTCATTCCCCCCACCCCCAGTATGTTCCTTTATGTTATTCTGAAGCCGTCCTTTTGTAAGAGACATTCAGGAAGAAACCTTGGTTAGGAAAACTATTTGCCTCAGGAAGAGGAGGGGTGCAGATAACAGCCATCACCAGAAAGATTTCCATCTGACAAAGAGCAGCAGTTCTCCCCCTTACAGCGTGTCCTGCACGCTGCTACCCCCAGTCCTGCTCTATTTACAGAACGTGCCTTGCGCTCTGCTGCACGTAGCTCCCACTCTATTTACAGAACGTGTGTACCCTGTCCTCTGCTGCATGCAGCCCCCACTCTATTTACAGAACGTGTGTGCCCTGCACTCTGCTACCCCCAGTCCTGCTCTATTTACAGAACGTGTGTACCCTGTACTCTGCCCCCCGCAGACCCCACTCTATTCTACAGCTCTGCTTGCTGTGGAAGCTACCATCAACTAAAGGGACTTCCATACTTATTGTCGCTACACAGGTTTTTCTCCTGTTGGTCTGTCTTACATTAGCTTAAACAGTAGCTGAGGCCAAGAACCCAGAACAAGGGCTATGTAGTAATCGAAAAAAAATAACCCTTCATATCCATTGTCAGCTCCTGCCTGTTGTTGATCTGTCCTGAGATCATCCCTGAGCTAGTGATGGGCTTCTCTGAGTCTGCTCTATGCCTCACCTCAAAGCCCGGGCAGGAGCATCGTCATCCTCTGTGCGACTTATTGTGAATGCCCTTGGTCTATTTCCAGCCCCTGAGCTAGGAGCTTTATCCAAGTCTGGGGTTGTACGGTCTGAATGCAGGGGCAGAAATGATGGAGGACTCTCTTACTTTTCCTACCAGGAGCCGCTCCTAGGCTCGGGATGCTAGGTGCCCTGATTGGTCTAAAAACACTGTTTCCTCTGAATCTGTTGATCAAAGTTCTAATCAAGAGGGGCTGGGACAAGAGAGGCTGAAATTAAGCCTGCAAGAAGGGACTTCATGGGGGCGGGGCCAAGGTAGGGGCATAGAGAACCCTTAAATAAGAGGCGCACTGGCTGCCAGGCAGTACGTGCACAGCACAGACAATAGTGAGTAAGAAGCCCGGCTGCCTTCCGGTCTCCTCTTTCCGTCTGCAAGCCAAGCCAAGATGATGGAGCCCAGTGAATACCGTGAATACCAAGCTAGAGGTGAGTAAGGCTTCGGAAGATGCTGTTGGGGACAGATGAGTGTTTGAGTTGCCTTGGGAGAGCAGGGCTTCAGCGCTGTTTCTCCTGAATGGGATGTGGATCTGAGTTTTAAATGGTCCCTCATTCTTTGCCTCTCGTGTGCCTACTTCCACGATTGCTGCCTGTGCCTTGTATTTCATTTCCTCCTACCTGCCCACAAAATGAACTATTGTGATCCACTCCATTGCCTCATGAAATAGGGGGAAAAAAGTCTCAAATATTCGGTAGCACAAACTTTCTTAATATTGGTTTCTCTGTGTGAAGTAGTTTATTCTTTTAGTGGTCATACCTAAGTGTTCTCCGAGCGCCCTCTTGCATACCAGCTTGCACAGAAAACAAAGCCAGTTACCGTGTTGTCAGGCCTGGCTGTCCACAGAGGTAAGTGCCTAAAGGGAACTTTTAGGAGGATGCATCCAACAATGTGACTTGTGACTGCTTCTTCCGTTTAGTACACATTAAGCGAACTACACATCAACTTCAAATAAAGGTTCTTTTAGAAGCCAATGTGACAACAGAGAATTTTGAGTGTCTTTATAATTTTGTAATAGTCTCATCTCCACTAGAGGGGCCACAGTGCCTAACACTTATTGGCTGTAAGTTAATATCCTGCTTTAAACCTCTCTTCTCTTCTTCCCTTGAGTCAACCTTTGTAAGGGGATGTGTAGCATATCATGTGCTTCTCAATGGTGCCCTTAGCTGAGAGAGAGGGTCCTTATCCTGCAGTGGGACACATTTTCCTATGAGACTGTCCCGGGATGAGTGGCCACTCTCTTATGTCTCCTGGGTACCACTGCTGGGTGCCCAAGGCTGTGGCAGGCTGAAGGAGTCAAGCCCCCTGGCGCCTCAGTTTGTCTAGCCCCGGTTTTCTGTGTGGGAACTTTGCAGGAGCTGATGTAGAGGGAGTAAGTCAGGCGTCTTCCTTCTCTGCTCATTTTCTCCTCTGCAGGGAGAAGGCGAGGAGGGAAGGTTTCTGCCGCTCACAGTAGGTACAAGGCGAGGGTGGGAGGAAGTAAGAGGCCATGAGAGAGCCCCTCTGAAGGCTGAGAGACAAAGAACAACTGGCCTGCGGTGGCTTCACTCGACAGCTTTCCTTCCTTCCTAGTCCTCACTCATTTGGTGCATCTATTTGAATGTGAAAGCCAGTGCTGAGGGACAGCACCAGGGAGAGGTGGGCCTCAAGACTCTGGGGGTCCAGGTTGGGTCACAAGCTCCTGTCTGGGCTCTCGGCTGAACTTAAGTATGTCCGGCCGGAGTACCTCAGCAATGTGTGTGTGTGTGTGTGTGTGTGTGTGTGTGTGTGTGTGTGTGTGTGTGTGTGTATGTGTGAACTTAGTTTTAATCAATGTTGCCAAATATATATATATATATATATATATATATATATATCTAGAATGGCTAGAGAAAGCTGATTTAATGAGTCTACTAAGATGTTGTCTCCTTTTATTAGAGCTGGGCGTGGCAGCTTTCATCTCTGTTGACAAAGAACATGGTACATGTATGAGTATGTGAGAGTATGTGAGTGTGTGTGTTAATGTGAATGTGTAACAAGTTTGGGCTGCATTAAGTCTCTGCTGTGAGACTGTAAGGTAAAGGATCCATAGCTATTCTGTCTCTGAGAAGAAGACAACAGGAGAGTGGGCGTACTGGCGGGTCAGGGAGAAGGAAAGATGTGTTTCACTTTGGGGCTAACGTTTTCCTGCTTTGCAGATTTTCCCCTTTGCTCATCTGTCCTCTCACGTGCTCTTCCCATCAGGCCCTCACAATCTTACTCTCCAGGACGCACGCTGGGGATCAGGTCTACCCTGCCTGTGAATCCAGCTCCTTTCACCAAGTCTTTTGATCTGGGTTCAAGAGGGACAGGCATGAATAGGCCAAGGAAGTGCAACCTGGTTCCTCTGCTTCTGTCCAGGGAAAGAGATGGTGGATTACATCTGCCAGTACCTGAGCACCGTGCGGGAGAGGCAGGTGACTCCAAATGTGAAGCCTGGGTACCTGCGAGCCCAGATACCTGCAAGTGCTCCTGAGGAACCCGACAGCTGGGATAGCATCTTTGGAGACATTGAGCAAATCATCATGCCTGGGGTAAGACATTGCAACTGCAGGGGTGATTCCAGATTCCAGGGTACACAGGAAAGGGTGTATTGCAGGACAATACATCCCTCATCTCCCAACACCAGAGCTCATCTTCTGCCTGGAAGTAGGTTTCTTGTGCCAGCATTGACCTGTAGTGCTGGTGGGGAGGAGTCGAGGCCAGAGTGTGGTCAGCTAGTGAGATGGGTGGAGACTTGGAGATTGGAGCCAGCAAGGAGAGCAGAGATCAGAGGCAGTGCCTGCATTTCAATAGCTAGGGCCAGGGACTCGCCCTTCCAATCTCTGAAATGGAACGAAAGGGAAAGTCCTCAGAGGTACCACAGCAGCCAGGTTGGAAGACCGAGGCAGCTGTGAGCTCAGCAGCCACTCAGTCCCCTGTGTCCTCCTTACCAGGGAGGGCTGGTGATTGAATTGTTTCTTGCGGACAGGAAAGAGCTTTTCTGGAATTACTAATATGTCCCAGGAGGAGAGAGCAGCCTGAGGTGACAGTGGCTTGGGCAGGGAACAGATGGAAGTTGGTGGATGCATGAGACTTGAGCTGGAACTCACCGCCCTGGGCTATGCCGGTGTCTCTTCATACCAGTCACGAGTAATTCTGCTGGGGTGACCCTGCTAACATCATCCCAGTTCCCTTCCCTGCCCTACACTGATGATGCAACACCCCTTGATGAGCTAGCTGTTCCTTCCTAGTGACCCATTTGACAGTCCAGGAAACTGAGGCCCCAAGAAGTTGACTATTTTGCCCCGGGTTCTGGGTGGCAGATCCGGATTTCAGCCTGAGCCATCTTACCCCAGAGGCTTTGTTCCCCCCTCCTCCCACTAGGCCACCCCAGACTGGCTCTGGCCTCGGCAACTCTCATTCCATAAAACCACTTGGTGATGGGCTTGGTCCCATCTGTCTCCCGAAGGCTTTGGCCTTAGATGCGATGGATGTGCCCACAAGCTAGGATGAGAAAATGTTCGGACTCAGAAAAGGCCAAGTTTGCCGTGTCGTCTGTTTCACAAGCAGCTTTGAAAACTGTCAGCATGAACGCAGTTTTATGCTTGGCCCTCGATAAGATTATCTCACCAATTTCGTTCTGTGAAGCCAGCGCAGCAGGGACTGGCTGTAATCAGAGTGGGACTGGGAGCAACTGTTAGGGCAGCTGATTCAGGAAGGAGTCATTACCGGTTTTTTTTCCCCCAGTGGGTGTGGCTACAGAGGCTCGTTTTGGGACTTAGAGGTCTGTCTGCTTTGATAAGGGCTCTTTTGGCTTATCAAGGCTGATTATTTTTTACAAGAACTGATAACTACATCTTGATAAGGCACAGAAGGGGTTGGTGTGGGGTGGAGAGCCCTTCCCTTGATTCCAAATATGGTTGCTATGCACAGTGTGAACGAGGGCCCAATCTTCCTTCCATCTCATCTTCCAGGCCCCGCTGGCCTCCTGAAAGCTAGCCCGGAAGCAGCTGGCCCCTTGCATTCTTATTAAAAACGAATGGTTTTCCTTTTATTTCCTAGATACTGAGAAGAAAAAGTTTCATTTTGATTAAGTCTAAGCTGGGCCAGAAAGTGAGAGTGAAAGAGCAGGAGGCAGGCGGGCAGGCGGGCAGGCGGGCAGGCGGGCAGGCGGGTGGGTGGGCAGGGAGGCAGGCGGGCAGGCAAGCTTAGTGGGGAAAGGACCTTGCTGGCAAGCCTGATGACCCTAGTTCAATCCCTGGGACCATGTGGTGGAAGGAAAGAAGTGACTCCCTCAGGTACACCTACACATAGAAACACAGACACACAGATACACGGACACAAAGATACATAGACACGCAGATACACAGACACACAGAATTAGAGATAGGGGGGTAATAAAAATTTAAAAGTAAGAATGTAAGCGACTGAGAGAAGAGAGAGAAACCCAGAGAGAGAAGGCAGGTTACAAGTCTTCTTGGTTGTTTGGGCGGAGTCTGGAGTGAGTAGCCTTGGGACCTAGATGATGTTTGGAACCGTGAGATTCTATCTCGCTCGCTGCCACAACTGTTCATCTCTGCCAATCAGTAGAACAGGAACGAGGCTTGGACCTCACGGGGATGCTGTGAAAATGAGAAACGACAAAGCTTGGAAAGTGGGAGATATTGGAACCCCTGCTGGCCTCCTGATTGGTTGAGAATTGAAGGAAGAGGTTGCTGACTAAGAGTCAAGTCTGGATATGTGGTGTGTCTGTTACCTAGGGGTTACCTCCTGGTTAATATTACCACCTTACAAACGGTCAGTTTCTTGTTTGTGTCCATTTACTTAACAGTCCTAGGATTGATTTATTTTATGATAAGGAGGTACAGGAGTGGTTTCTGGTTTTATAAGGGTCTGCCGAAGTGTATACGTATTTTGAGACCACCTTTGAGAAAAGTTAAAAATGGATCTCAAAGTTGACGGAGGAAGACATGGGGTTTCGGAACCTAAGTTCCCAAACCTCACAGCGAGTCAATGAGGAGCTGAACGAGCCCAAGCTTGGATCCTGTGACCTTGGGCTTCACTCCAACTCCCCTGCATGCACTGTGTGAAACAGTGTTTGAGCTACAAAGGTGGCCAATATTTGCTCACACAGAGCATAACGGATGCACCTAGGTGCTCTCTAGAGAGTTGTCAGTCGGGGAAACGTTCACTCAGTGTTGCTCAGGCTCAGGGGTCAGTGTGGGCTCTAGGAACTGAGGGAGGTCCCATGAGGAAAAATTCTAAGAATTAACAGGTTTTAGAGGGCCATGTCTTCTCGAGAAGTCAGAAGACACAGCTTCAGTCAGAGGCAAAGGCAGGTGAAAGTGGGATAGCCTGGTGAGAAGGGTCATCACTGAACAGGTAAACTGCTGAGTGTGTGTGGTCCCTTGTAGGAGGGCCCTCCCCAGCTCCTTCCTGTATCTATCTCTGACCGTGGGCAGATACTTCCTGGGCTAGTATCTCTTCTCTGTCCCTACCTCTCCTGACGCCATCCCCACGGGAAGCCTAGGGCAGCTTAGGGTGTCTAACTGATGACTCATAGTAGGAGCTTTCTTTCTAGGGACCTCAGGGACCCCTCAAACAATAATAGAGGCTTTGGCAAGAACAAAGAGGAAACACCTGTTTGCCCTTCAGACCTTACAGTTTCCGTTTCCTTTTTATTTCTGGCAGGGAATCAGAGTGGGGCTAATGTGAGAGTCCCATGTCCGTGTTACTGACACTTTTCCTAGTTCCTTTTTGATGTGGACGAATGTCCTCTACTGATGAGCTAGCTCAGTGCAGATAGGTGGAGAGGAAAATTAGTAACAGAGGCCTTACGCTAACGGAGTGGCTCTCTGAAAAGTGTCTCCTCCACTTCTGCAGTTGTTTCTTTTTGCCCAGAGGTTCTCTGGAGGAAGAGAGGGCTTTCTGGACATGCCACCTGGTACCAACTCTGTGGTGTTGTGTGTTGTGTCTCTAGGTGGTTCACTGGCAGAGCCCCCACATGCACGCCTACTATCCGGCTCTCACCTCTTGGCCGTCCCTGCTAGGAGACATGCTGGCTGACGCCATCAACTGCTTGGGGTTCACGTGGGTGAGTAGAAATGCCTCTAGCCACTCGTACCTGGGAACATAACAGGGAGAGCCATTTCAAGGCAGAGGATGCATTCTGTTCTTTATCTCTGAAGGGGGTGTGTCTAATTATTCAGTTAATAATGTGGTGTTAATTGAAAATGAAAACACTAAATGTTATAATGCTGCATTATGGAAACTTGGTCTTTATACACATTATCTCATCTAATCCCAGAGACTCACGAGTACTGGTCCCATTTTATAGATGAGGAAATTGAGGTTTAAGTGGTTTAACTTCCTAAACTCACAGAGTTTAAACAGACTTTGATGAGATTCGAGTGGAGATCTGGTTATTTCTACAGTTTGTGACCTTTATGGGGCACTTTGACATCTCTTGGGTCACAGCTTCCCCTGGGCTCTCTCTGAAGAGTTAGAGATATGCTCTGGGGTTTCCCTTAAGTTCTATTCAGATCTGAGTGGTGCCAGAAGCCTCATGGAACATCCTTATCTCGTAAGCTTGAGCCTTAGCAGTGAGTGGGAGGTTGAGGAGGGCCTGAGTCCAGCCGTCATCTTGGGAAAGAACTCAGTGGCTTCTTAGTAAACACTTTCACTTGGGCTTTGGAATATCAGCGGGATGTTTCAGGGACTTGGAGAGCCAAATGCAAGCCAATCATTTCTGGGCTGTTTCTCCGACCTCATTGAGGGTAGTGGCATGGATCCAAAGTTCCCATTCCTTCCCTTTTTGACAGAGGAGGGTAGCATGGGCAGAATGGCTGTTTGTATCCTGGGCCCTCAGGCTCAACTCCTCCTCTGCAGAAGCTCTCATTGATGTTGAGACAGAGATCTAGGTATTCCTGGGGCTGGTGGGGGCATCTCAGTGCAAATGAAGGTCCTTCCGTTCTTTCAGGCTTCCAGCCCAGCCTGCACAGAGCTGGAGATGAACATCATGGACTGGCTGGCGAAGATGCTGGGGCTCCCGGACTTCTTCCTGCACCACCATCCCAGCAGCCAGGGGGGAGGCGTCTTGCAGGTACCTGTGATGACAACATTCCATCTCACACAGGGTCGTGATGAGCACAGAACGCAAGGGAGAATCCGTCCCCACATTCTCCCGTCCTCCACAGAGTGTCTTTACACCACCCCACCACCACTGTCACCGCCACCACACCTCTTTCAACTGCCAGTTCATATATGCCCCTGTCTTCACCACATTCCCTTACTCGAAATAGATGGATTGAGCATCTGATGATTGGGGTCCCAGCTGTCCTTGACCTAAATTTCATAGTTTACAGTTCGCCAAGTCTCCCTGCTGTCTCATTACACCCTGTGGCAAGGGGAAGTGGGGAGTAAGAAACAACCAGTTATGGGAAGAGCTTCATTGCTCACACCCTCTGACCCCATCTTTTGGATAAATGGCAGATGCTATCTCTCTCCAAATACTTCTGTTTTTCAGATAGGAACAGCTCAGGGCACAGCTCTGTGAGCCCCTCCATAGACCTAGAGCATTGGTGGGATGCTCTTGCCTCTGTGGGCTCTTGATATCTGAGGGCCTGGTTTGGAGAACGGACAGTCCCTGAATTCTTGAATTCTATGATAGTGCATACATAGCCTGGTTTTATAATCTATAAAAACAGATCATGATATTTCCCAAAAAAGTAGATGGGAGGATTAGATAAATAAAAAGTGAACCCCATCCCCATTCTGACAGATTCAATCAGATTCCTATGAGGAAGGTGAGCTTGTACCCGTTGCAGACTTCCTGTGAGCAGAACTTGGGATATAGTTGGAAAAATTTACAGTATCTATTGTATACAATCTTGTTTCGCTTCTTTGCTGTCCTTTGAGTCAAGGCTCTTCCTGTAGCCCAGGCTAGCCTGGAAATCACTATGTAGCCCAGGTTAACCCTCAACTCAATCCTCCTTCATCATCTTTCTGTGTACTGAGGTTACAGGTGTATGCCACCACACCTGGCTGGTGATTTTGCCCACCATTGGATCTTCTCATCGCCCCTGTAGGTACACAGCACCATCTCAGTGACCTTAAGATTTTACTGAAGTAGAGAGCTTAAATAACAGTTGCTAGATGGGAGAAAGAAGATTCTAACTCAGGAGTGTCTGAATCCAAATTAGACTTCCCCTGTGCTCATCGGCCATCTGAGTTTGAGCTATTCCTACATCCTTCTGAACGTCATCCCTCATCTGTAGTGACAGACAGCCACAGGCGTTTGAGGATCGAGTGTTCTGTAAACTATGGATTGTGGTACAGAGAGGAGATGAGGTCATTATTGATCTGTCTTCCTTGTTATTAAGTCCCATTCGACCACTGACTATTCTGAGGGTCTGGTCTGCTCTACTGCCCATGTCAGGGTCCACCTGGCTTTTTAGCGGATTCTGTCATCTGCAGTTCACCTGACTATTTCAAGAAGTAAGATCTGTGAGTGGGGAGAAATCCGAGATTTCTGAGACACTGCAGACATGTCTGGAGAAAAATCTCATCCTACCCCGTCTTATTGTGGATGCTTTTGATTTGGTGGATAGAAGTGAGTTTCCAGAGGGGCAGTTAGCCCAAGTTGGTAAGAGTCATTGAAAACAAAACCAGACCCAAATCACCAGCCACTTGCACAAGCCAGTGCTCTCTCTAGAGTGTTCTTGTGGACGAAAACTTGATTTCATCCTGGAAAAACCAGAGGAAAAACCTCCTCTCTTCTCTTGTCTTCTCCTTCCCCATATTTTCCTTTTTCATTCTATTTGTGCTGTGGATCAAACACAGGGCTGACTGTGGGCTAAATAGGAGCTCTACTACTGAGATGTACTTCTGGCCCCAAGTGTGTTTTTTTCTTTTCTTTTCGTTTTTTTTAAAAGATTTATTCATTTATTATATATAAGTACACAGTAGCTGTCTTCAGACACACCAGAAGAGGGCATCAGATCTCTTTACAGATGGTTGTGAGCCACCATGTGGTTGCTGAGAATTGAACTCAGGACCTCTGGAAGAGCAGTCGGTGCTCTTAACCACTGAGCCATCTCTCCAGCCCCCTGTTTTTTTCTTTTCAATAAGTTTTACATGGTAAGCAAGCATAGCCACAAGAAATGGGAAATTCTCTTACTTGCTTCTGGAACATTTTTTTCTTGTTTCTGTAGTCACTCTGAGAGGGGTTGGCATTGGTGAAAACTTACTCTTAGAATGCAGAATAGGTATGTGAGTGAGGGAGGAAGGAGGCTCTTGGGGAAGGAGTGTCCCACTCCCTTACTAATTGCGACCACACACACGGACACACACACACACACATACACACACATACAAACATACATACACAGACACTCATAAGCAGACACACACAAACATACATACACAGACACTCAAAACAGACATATACAAACATACATACACTGACACACACAGACACACATAGACACACACAGACACACACACACATGCACACCATACATAGTCCATCATACCCAGGGAACAGGATCTAGAGAGGCTGACACAATATAATTGGTAATCCCTCTCCACTACAGAGCACTGTCAGCGAATCCACTTTAATTGCCCTGCTGGCAGCAAGGAAGAACAAAATCCTAGAAATGAAAGCGCATGAGCCCAATGCTGATGAGTCCTCTCTGAATGCTCGTCTTGTTGCCTATGCCTCTGACCAGGTAAGTTGCTCGACAGAGTCCACACCCTCATGTCAGGGCTTGGCTTTAGGGGTCTTAGTACTTGTGTAACTCTCATCTATACCTGTGAATCCTGGGTTTCGGGGACGTTTGAGCCTGGGGGTTGATTTCAGAAACCACAATGAATGCCAGTTTCAAACATGGGTATTAGAGTCCTTCAGTCTTGGCCTTTGACTGTTCCTGGTCATACTCATGCTGACTGTTTTCCTGGGCCCATTAGGCTCACTCTTCAGTGGAGAAGGCTGGCTTGATTTCCCTTGTGAAGATCAAATTTCTGCCTGTGGACGACAACTTCTCACTCCGAGGAGAAGCTCTCCAGAAAGCCATTGAGGAAGACAAGCAACAGGGCTTGGTGCCTGTGTTTGTAAGTCAGAATGCAGTTTAAGATCAGTGTGCTAGGACATGGGTGTTAGCAACCGAGGGACTTTGACAGAATCCTGGTAAGTGATGTGCTTCAAACAGAAGCAGAGAAAGCCTTAAATTTAGTGTTGTACAAACTATGAGGTGTCTGTCCTTCCTTCTTTACTTCTTTCCTTCCTTCCTTCTTCCTTTCTTTCTTTCTTTCTTTCTTTCTTTCTTTCTTTCTTTCTTTCTTTCTTTCTTTCTTTTCTGAGATTGGGTCTCTCTGTGAAGGCCTGAACTCACAGAGACCTATCTGCCTCTGCTCTTGAGTGCTGGGATTAAAGATGGGCACCACCATACCTAGTGAAACCTTCATTTTAAATGTACATGTGTATGGAATAGGTTGCTGTGTCAAGTAGATTTCTTAGTGCAAGTTGTGATAAGATACCCTGTTCTGGGTGAGGAGGCTCAGATGCAGGTGATATCAGGGGAAAAGTCTTTGTTCAGGCCCAGTGTGTCATGTGGATCTTCATTTTCCCTAGGTCTGTGCAACCTTAGGGACCACTGGAGTCTGTGCATTTGACAAGCTGTCAGAGCTGGGGCCCATCTGTGAGTATCTGTCCTTATTGGTTAGGAAGATAAGGGATAACATTTGAAATATTTGCTAGAACAAGAACCTGGAACCAGCTTCACGGAATTATTTCCTTTGGTCAGTTTGGTGGTGAGGGAAGAAGGGAAAATGCCAAAGGTCATGAGAGTCAGTCTCCAGCAGCACAGGTCATTGGGCTTTTCCTAATGGTGAGATAAAAGTCAGAAATTCTATATTTTGCATTATGCCAAAAACTCTGTATTTATTTTGCATTATGCACTCTGTTCTCCATTGCTGTAACAAATACCTTAGATGATGAAATTGTAGAGAGAAACACTTCATTTTGGCTCACAGTTTTGAAAGCTTCCAGTCCATAATCAATTGACCCTGTCACTTTTGGACCCCGAATGAGGCACCAATATGGGTGTATGCTGGAGCAAAACAAGTACCACATCACAAGCCAGGGAAGGAGAGAGGAGGAGAGATCAGGGTCCCACCACCAGTTAAAACTACACCCCAGTGACCTCCTGATATACTCTACCTTTTAAAGCCCCTCCTCCCCCAGTATGGCCGCCCTGTGGATCAAGCTTTTAACACATGAGCCTTTCGAGGACATAGAACAATCGAGGTACAGAAGACCCTCAAGTTTTCACATCCCCTCACTAGTGATGTTGCAATCTAGTCAGAGCAGGCTGTATTGAAAACAGAGTGAGTGACGCTCAGTGAAATATTTACTTCTGCTTCTGGAGAGAAAGGGGGCAGATCAAGGGAAGCCACAGGATGGATAAGACACCCATACGTAATTGCTTGATCCCCTGTGAGAAGCCCACCAAGGACAGACATCTCTCTAAGTGCTGTGTTAGATGCACTGATGTTGCTTTCTGGGCTTAGAGCAGTTGGATTTTGTGCTAGGACGTTCCAGGTTGAGGCCCAGGATGTAATGGTCCTCTGCCCGGTGAGAGAAGACCTACTATTAGGCGGCAACCATGCCTGCTTCAGTCTCACCTCCTTATGCAAACACCCTGTCACCTCCTCTCCATAACCCTTGCTGGCTCCTTTAGCAAAGTATGTCATCCTTTTCCAGATCCCTCTCTGCAGCCTGCCATGGCGTGGGATAGGTGAGCAATGCCTTTGGCTGGCAGTAGCTCTTTCATGTCTCCCTCTAGCAGGTGACTTTTGCTTTCCCAGGTGCCAGGGAGGGACTGTGGCTCCACGTCGATGCTGCTTATGCAGGAACAGCCTTTCTGTGCCCTGAGCTCCGGGGTTTCCTGAAGGGCATTGAGTACGCCGACTCCTTCACCTTTAACCCTTCCAAGTGGATGATGGTGCACTTTGACTGCACTGGGTTCTGGTGAGTTGAGCTCTCCACATGGGGAACTGCCTTGCTTCCTGAGAGAGACCTCAGCCACTAAGACCCATTTGAAAACCCACAGGGTCAAGGACAAGTACAAGCTACAGCAGACCTTCAGTGTGAACCCCATCTACCTCAGACATGCCAACTCTGGTGTAGCCACTGACTTCATGGTGAGTCTCCAGGAGTGGGAAGCCTCCTGGCTGCTAAGATAGGGACTGTGAACTGACCCCTGAGGTTTTTGCATGGTTTCTGCCTCCAGAAGCAGCACGCTATGAGTCCATCACACAGTTTTCCACTGGATACCCTTGATTTCAAGTTGTGCATAAGCACACAGAATGAAATCCAGAAAACGTAAAAGAAGAAAAATCCTAGAAAAATCACAATTCCTGAGTCTTTTTGGCTTGTTTTCTTCCCAGAAGTGTTCTGTCTGCCACAGGTAGACCAGCTAGCTCCTTTTACCATCTTTGGAGATCTATCTTTCAGCTGTCTGTCTGTCCATCCATCTGACTGTCTGTCCATCTGTCCGTCTCTATCAATCATCCATCTATCCATCCATCTGTCCATCCATCCGTCCATCCATCTCTATCATCCATCCATCCATCCATCCATCCATCCATCCATCCATCTGTCCACCTGTATGTCCATCCATCCATCTGTCCATCTGTCTGTCTGTTGCTTACTGTCTAGCAGGAGGGCGTGGATGATTTCCTCGGGTGAGAAAAAGGCTCTTAATTTAATTGCTTTCATAACACTCTCCTTGACCTGGGCCACGCAGGAGCTCTGTTTGGAGGCTGAGATGCTGACACCCTTTGCAAAGCTCTGGCTGCCTCCCGCCTTCCAGGCTATGCATCCCAACTCCCCAGGCTTAGGGTTTCAGCATGCACCGTGTCCTAGGAGAGCAGGTCCTTCATATTTGCTCTTCAGTTTGAAGATGACCTTTTAGGTGAGATTGGGATGTGCATAAGCGTGTCACGCATCACATGGCCATTTGGGAAACCATTGAAAGTCCCTGGGAACATAGCACTGACTTCATAGGGGCTCCTGAGGTTTCCATGGGACCACGCATGTCAATCACTTAGCACAGTGTTTGGGTGGTGATTGCACAACAAACAGTATGCACAAAATGCCAGAAACGTCTTCATTTAAGCTTCAGGGGCTTGCTATTGTGACGTGGCCAAAGCCAGACTGCATGTACTCTGCTCTCCTCTGAAGGGCCTCACTGGTCCTAGACAAGCAGCTTGGGCTCTGTCTAGGTTTTTCTCTCTGTAAACAGAGAAAGGAGCAGTTCTGCATTCTAATTCTGCTGTGAGAATCGAATGAATTAACACAGCAACACAAGGGCAGTGTAGCCTGGTAATCTTGGTGAAGAACTGGTTTGTTTTTCTCCCCGTACAACCAAAGTTCCTTTCCCTTTCATTTAGTTCTATACCACTGTGCCGTTGTTATCGCTCGATTAAGCGGAAGGTCATCCTGGGAAGGTAGTTTCTGGAGGTTTAGGATCGCTTAATTAAATGGACGATCGTCCTGTGAAGACAGTTTCTGGAGGTTTAGGAACGCTTTGGAGTTGCAGATAGTAAGCTTACAAACACTGCTGGGGATCAATCAGGGCCTCCTGCACACTAGGCAAGCTCTCTACCCACTGAGCCCTGCTGTGTCCTTAAATCTCTGTTGTTATGTTTGTGATTCTAGCATCCCCTGGGACCATGTCTTAAAGTAGACTCATGACTCAGTTAAACCCTTGTGTGCTCTGAGAGCCACTCATGATGTTTTGTAAGAAACTGCTGGATCTCTGGCAATGCCTTTCTCTGCTGCTTTGGGAGGCTTCTCATGGCTCTGCTGTGGAATCTAGTGGATCTGATTTCCAGACCTATGAAGGCACTTCTAGAACAATGAGGTTGCCCTTTGTATCATAATACCAAGGTCCCTGTAGCTGCTTCAAGCTCTTTTGTGCCCAAGGGGCTACAGTTTGAGTAGAAGCCTACCCCTGCTCCAAGAGGATCTGGGAGCATTGCAGTGTCCCAGGTGCTTAGCTTGGGGGAGGGAGCCTCTGGAATCAGGACTGGGGTCTCTGTTGTCAGCAAAGCTTCCCTCCACTGCATTCTATACCTCTCCAGAGGCAGAGAAAACACCAACAGCAGGGAGATCCATAAAGCCTTGAGGAGACACAGAGGATGCTAGGAGACATGTGCAGCTGAGGAAGTTGCATGCCGGTCTTTATGAGCTCAAACCGGTCCTGCTGAATGTCTTAGGACTGCTTAGGCTGCTTCAGAGGTTTTGTCCTTTCCTAAGGTTTTGCTGCCCTCTACTGGATGACAGTAGAAGTCCTGTGCTCCTTCCCTCCCCCCTTCCTCCCTCCTCCCCCTCCCCTCTCCTCCCTAGTCTTTCTAGGTAGACTTGGCTGTCTGGAACGCTACATGTAGACCAGGCTGGCCTTGAACTCAGTTTCTGCTGTTTCCCTTTCTGGGAAGCGCCTTTTGTTCTATGCTGTTGATGTGATAGTGAGGTAGCCCTGCCAAAGTCACACAGGGTAAGGAGTCAGGCAGAACTGAAGGGAAGCCCAGGTCTGCCAGCCTCCACTGTCTAAGCTTTTAGTCACCGTACTTTAAGCCACTACCCATGTTGAGAAGAACAGACATAGAATTTTTAATTTTTGCTAGTCAAGGAACTTGCCTCGAGTTTCTAGGCTGGGATGAAATACTTAAAATAGCAGTTTACACAAGGTCACTCTCCGTTCCAGGTCTCAGGCTTGGAGCCACTTGTCTCGCTCTATCTATCTGTGCAGCGCTGCCCAGATAAGCTGGTCTTGGTTTGCTCCTTAGCAACGGCTTTGGGAGTCAGGGCGACACCAGGGGATCCCAGGAGTGCTGGGCAAGCAACACATAATGCTAAGAGTGCCCTAGGGAGTGGGCACGTTGCTTCTAACCATGAGCTCCTGTGTTATTTGTTTCTAGCATTGGCAGATCCCCTTGAGCCGGCGCTTTCGCTCCATTAAGCTGTGGTTTGTGATTCGGTCCTTCGGGGTGAAGAATCTTCAAGCACATGTCAGACACGTACGTAGTGTGAGAGCCATGGGACTGAACCCATGATGCTTTGCGTTTTCATGGGAAGGAGGACTAGCCCGGGTTTCATAAATCTGCCCAGGGGATCCTTGGTGTCTGGCTCAGGTGGTAGGGAGCGCAGAGGGGCTTCTGATTGGTTATCTGGAGGAGCACTGAGCTCCTGTAACCCCAGCGGGCTGTCTGTGATTTGTGGTTCACACGGTTTATCTTCTAAACAGTCAACACTAAGCACAACGTCCTCTATGCTTCTGGTATCCCTTGCTCTACTGCTTCCCTGAGAATCTCACCTTTCCTACTGTGTTTGAGAACTGATTATTCAAAAGCCTAGTTTGCAGAAAGAGAAAGTGAAAGTAGGTCAAAGAGCAGTGTATGTGGTCAAAGTAGGGCCACGGCTATCTTTTCAAAAAGGAGTGGTTCCAGCTCGGCCAATGGTTGTTGTGGCTCCCAGGTGAATGGTATGTCAACACAGGCACACCCGCTCTTATCCCTTCTAGGTGGGGTCTGTAGTGAGCACACTGCCAGTATTGTGTCCTCCTCTCCCCTGGCCTCTGCTCTGTCTCATACACAGCTTGCTTCATAGGAGGGAAGAGAATAGGGCAGGAGGAGAACATCTTATTAACCAGGAGACCCACTTTCCACCATCCAAGCCTTGGGAGAATCATCCTCCTTTGGATTCTAGAAAGTGAGGATGCTGAAGAAGATGGGCTTTGAAGGGGCCACACCCGAGATGCCATAGTGGGACCTGTGAAGGGGACATGGAGAATATTGACAGGGCAGGTGGTGAAAATGGGCCTGGAAGAAAGGAGTTACAGGAGAGAATCATAATCAGGTTAGAAATGAGGTGTGAACTCATAAAGAGCTGGACAACAGTTAGTGTGCTTTTCCTAGACAAGGCCTGGACTTGCACACGCACAACTTCTTAGGGCTCAAGTGGGGACACAGCTCCATTTGGTACGTGGTTTGCTCCCCATGCACAAAGCCACTGTTGTAGCATTGCTTAAACTGCCCCTGGCAGTGCATGCTGGTAGTTCCACAGTGGGGAGGTAGAGGCAGAAGGATCAATGGTACAAGGTCATCCTTGGCTACATAGTAAGTTTGAGCCAGTCTCGGATACATGAGAGAAAGCCTTTCTCAAAAGGAAAAAAAAAAAAAAAAAAAAAAAAAAAAAGAAAAGGTTCATGAGGCAGTGGTGAGAGCTTGAATAGACTAGAGAGAGAAAGGGGAGCAGGTAGAGGTTGGTTCAAAGGGCACTGTCTCCTCACAGTCAAGCACAGCAGCTGAAGCTCTTGTCTTCTAAAACAGAACATCAGGTGGGAGTTCCAGCCCATAAAAAAAACACCTCACTTAGCAGGGGCTGGAGAGATGGCTCAGCTGTTAAGAGCACTAGTTGCTCTTCCAGAGGTCCTGAGTTCAATTCCCAGCAACCACATCTGTAATGGGATCCAATGCCCTCTTTTGGCATGCAGGTACACATGCAGACAGAGCACTAACATACATTAAATAGGTAGCTCTTTAAAAAAAGTCACTTAGCAAAGAGTGTGTGAGAGTCTCAGACTGGGATCCATGTGCCGTGTCTGTCACTTCCTTTCCTCCCCACCACACAGGTCTCATTATGTAGGTCTTGCTAGTCTGGAGCTCAGTATGGAGACCAGACTGGCCTTGAACACACCACACACACACACACACACACACACACACACACACACACACACACACACACACGTAATGTGACATTACCTATATTCAATATCGAGTGACTATTGCTATTTCCAGAACATTTCACCATTCCAAGAAGAAACTCTGAACCTATTAATTAGATACAAAGGGTTTTCCATGGCATAGGTGGTGGTGCTACATAAAATACAGGCTCCCCGTGAAGAGTCAGTAATAAGGAAGGACCTTTAAGCCATGGAGTGTGAGGGGCTCGGCTAGGTGTGGGAAGTCAGTAGATATGGCTCAGCCTCCTCTGCTTTCCTTTGGGCATGGAGTTTGGCCCTTGCTGGCTCCCTTGGCCGATGGGGAAGCCGAGAAGCCAGAGTGGGAGGCTGGTTGCTGAGTTAGAAAGCACCGGCTTTTGCATCCTGGGGCTAAGCTGAAAGGACTTTGAGACGCAGGGTCTCTGTGTGGGTATGATGTGACAGAAGATGAGACAGCAGGGTCTGCCAGCTTGACTGTAAGTGAGACAGGCAGGCAGCAGCCACACAGGTCTCAGGATCCGTCCGTGTCTCTGGTCTAAGGTTGTTGGACGGTGTCAAAGGGGATACAATTTGGCTTTGGCCTATTAACGACAGCTTTCTTTGTGTTTACAATTCCAGGGTACAGACATGGCTAAATACTTTGAATCTCTGGTCAGGAGCGACCCTGTTTTCGAAATTCCTGCTGAGAGGCACCTTGGTCTGGTGGTTTTTCGTCTGAAGGTAATGTGCTCCCTGAGAAGGATGCTTCTGTTCCAGAGTTGAGGGTTATGGAATCTCTCAGACCAGTAAATGCTGGGCCTCAGGGAGCGCTTACAAGCAGCACGATGTAGGGTTCAATTCTTTTGCTCTTCATCTAGGGTCCCAACTGTCTCACAGAAAGTGTGTTAAAGGAAATAGCCAAAACTGGCCAGGTCTTCCTCATCCCAGCCACTATCCAGGACAAGCTGATCATCCGTTTCACCGTGACGTCCCAGTTCACCACCAAGGATGACATCCTGAGAGATTGGAACCTCATCCGAGAGGCTGCTAACCTTGTCCTGAGCCAGCACTGCACTTCTCAGCCGAGCCCTCGGGCCAAGAATCTTATCCCACCGCCGGTGACCAGAGGCTCCAAAGACCTGACCAATGGGCTATCCCTGGAGTCTGTCAACGAGGGAGGAGATGACCCAGTACAGGTCCGGAAGATCTTCAGGCTGCCAGGAGACAGTCTGGAAACGACGCTGGATCCCTTTGATGATTGCTTCTCAGAAGAGGCCTCCGACACCACCAAGCACAAGCTGTCGTCCTTTCTGTTCAGTTACTTGTCGGTACAGAACAAGAAGAAGACAATGCGGTCCCTCAGCTGCAACAGTATGCCTATGAGTGCCCAGAAGTCACCTCCCCCAGACGCTTCCGTGAAGAATGGGGGCTTCTTCCGGGCCAGAATCTTTTCTGGGTTCCCAGAAGAAATGATGATGATGAAGAAAGGTGCCTTCAAAAAGCTGATCAAGTTCTACAGTGTTCCCAGCTTTCCTGAATGCAGCTCTCAGTGTGGTACCCTCCAGCTGCCCTGCTGCCCTCTGCAGGCCATGGTGTAGGTGACGGGAGTCTTCAATCAGAATGCAAGGGTGTGCTTCAGGGAGTTCAGGAACCCTTGAAATTGTGTGCAGTTTGTGTGCTTATTATGTATATGTGTGCATCTTGAGGGAAGTAAGCCCAGAATTTTGATCATAGCCTCACAGGGGGTTCACGACCCACAATAGATTGGAATTGGGCAGTTTAAGCTGCATGCTTCAGAGGGTTTCAGGGGCTTGTGTGACAGAAGGGGCTGAGAGGGTAGTGTCCTGTTAAGCTTGTAATGTAAAAAACAACCTAGAAATAAATTGTGCCTATATCTAAAATAAAGCATAGTCTGTCTTAATCGATAGCCAAAACATCAGGGCGAAGCAGGTAACGCATTGGATGTGCAATGCTTGCGTCCCGTCTTGCTTTTCAGAAGGCTGAAGATTAAAAAAAAAAAAAAAAAGGATTTATTTAATTTGTGTATAGGAGAACACTGTAGCTGTCTTCAGACACCAGAAGAGAGCATCGGATCCCCTTACAGATGGTTGTGAGCCACCATGTGGTTGCTGGGATTTGAACTCAGGACCTCTGGAAGAGCAGCCAGTGCTCTTAACCGCTGAGCCATCTCTCCAGCCCCTGAAGATCTTAATTCAATTCTGAGAAAGTAGAGTTGGAGAATCCCTTGGTAGCAGCAAGGAAAGTAGCTTGTTGTTTGAGACATGGGCTAACTATAGAGCCCTGGCTAGCTTGGAACTCACTCTGTAGACCAGGCTGGCCACAGACTCCCAAGTGCCAGAATTAAAGGTATGTGCCTCGTGTTGGTGCCAGGAGTTTGTATTTTTAAAGTCTCAGTTCTCAAGTAACACTGTAGTTTCCACTGTGCTCATGGAAGGCCTTGTGACCCCAGGCCAAGGTGCTCTCATTTATAAACTGCCTTGCCATGACCTATGCAGGCAGCTTAAAAACAAAACAAACAACAACAAAGATCACTGATTTCTGGGGCTGGATACACACTTGCAATGTGGAAGACTGGAGTTCAGTTCCCAGTACCCATGTCAGGAGGTTTACAACTGCCTGCAACTCAAGCGCCAGGGGACCAGAAACCTGTGACTTCCTCAGGCACATGAACTCACATCCACAGACACAGACGCACAGACACACAGAAAGACAGACAGACTGTCAGACAGACACACACACACACACAGAATGACAGATAATTAAAAATGAAATAAATCTTAAAAGAAGACTGATTCCTCCCTTTCATCCCCCCAAATACTGGGCTAGTTGTTATGGGGGTGGCCGTGGGCTTTGGGGGGGGGTCGTTAGATACTCCAGGTGATGCTAATACACAGCAATTTGGGAGAGCACTGTTAAACTCAGTAGATGCCAGCAGGGGCAACATGTCCCCAGGTGATTTCAAGGTGCAGGCAATTGGGCAGTACTGTGCTGAGCCATCCCTTCTCAGACTCGAGCCTGCGGGTGAAGCGGTGGGAGGCCTTGTTAAACGCACATTGCTGAGCCCATTCCCACAGCTTTTGTCTCTGGGTCTGCTGGGGTGGGAGGTGGGGCAAGGCCTTACATTGTGAAGCACCCAGGCGATGCTGCTGCTGTTAGTTCAGGAGTCCTGGTCTGTGGTGTCTGTGGAGTTCTCTCAGTGGCTGCTGAGTAAGGTCAGTGAGCTGTGTGACTTCCCCTCCCCCCACATCAGCTTCCCATCCCCCCTTCCTTCGGTCCTTCCAGTCCCCTCTCCCCCTCCTCTTTCCCTCAGATCCACTAGGTTGGATGAGGCAACCCAGTAGGAGGAAAAGGGTCCCAAGAGCAGTAAAAGAGTCAGAGACAGCCCTTGCTCCCATTGTTGAGAGTCCCAGAAGCACACTGAGTAACACGACCATAACATACCTGAAGAGGATGTAGCTCAGGTCCATGCAGGCTCCGTGATTACTGATTCAGCCTCTGTGAACCCCTATGGGTCCTGCTTAGTTGATTCTGTGGGTCACATTCTCCGTGGTGTCCTCTACCTCTCTGACTCCTACGATCCTTCCTCCCTGTCTTCTGAGAGTTCCCTGGCTCTGCCTAGTGTTTGCCTGTGGGTCTCTGCATCTGCTCCAGTCAGCTGCCAAGGAAGTCTCTCCAATGATGACTGGGCTGGGCGAGCTGTGTGACTTTTTAACAAAGAAGTTTGACCAGGTTCTCTAAAAGGGTTGCTTTCAGTTTTTCTATATCGAACTACACATGCATGTATCTGAGAGAAAAGCACAATTAAGAACAAGATATATCTTGACTCTGGGCCTTTCTTGGGTCTGCACTTTGAGGCCCTTAGATGTAAGAGCTGAGCCTCAGAGAGAGAGAACCCAGACCAAAGGATCCCAATTATGCTAAGTCAGCACAAAGGAGACCAGAACAGAATCATCAGCTGGAATCTGAATTTCTAACAAATTCTAATGTGAGGCTGTTTGTTTGTTTTTTTGCTTGTTTTTTTTTAAGATCAAGAGTGACATATGAAGACCACCACATATAGGTTATGATCTTGTAAAGTAAGAAAGATCAGTCTTTAAAACTGGTTATCTCTCACAGGTGATGGCTAACCCATGCAAACTCAGAGTCATTGCCTGCTGTCTTTACTCACACAGTGGAGCTGTTGTTCTGGACCTGAGTGGGGGATTCTGGGGGAAAGTGGGAGGCTGGAGAGGCTCATCTGGAAGGGGTCTGAGGACATTGGCTCTTTTTTTTTTTTCTTCTTTTCCGGAGCTGAGGACCGAACCCAGGGACTTGAGCTTGCTAGGCAAGCGCTCGGACTCTTAATTTCTCCTGGATAATCTAAATCTAAAGTATGGGTCAAGGGCTCAGTGCCCACCAGGCTGTAGTTGCAGGAGTTCTAATGTTCTGTCCAATGGAATAGGTGATATACACTATCACCTGAAAAGATGCCCTCGGCGACAGAGTGACATCGTTGCTTTGACAGGATTTTATAACATGACATTCTCAAAAAATAGTCTTGGGCTAAAAGTCTCCCTGGTGGCTCAATCAAGCAAGGGCAGAATTTTGTAATTCCCAGGTAATGACAAGTAGGAATAACCATTCCAAATTATTGGGAAAATGTACAAGGATGTAGTATTTCCATTCTCACTGGAAGTCCTGGAGTCCCTATGCACGTTAACTCTCAGGAAATGTGAATTACTAGACATAATAGTGCTGTGAGTCTCAAGACATCTTAGAAGTCACTGTTTGAGTGGAGGGAAGGGCTGGAGAGACGGCTCAGCCACTCAAAGCACTTCACTTGACACAAGCTTCAAGCCATTAGAGACAAAGGAGCCTCAGTTGAGGAAATCCAGCTGCAAGACATTTTCTCAGATAGTGATCAAGGGGGGAGACCCAGCCTATTGTAGGTGGTGCCACCCTAGACAGGTGTCCTGGGTTTATAAGAAAGCATCCTGAGCAAGCCATGGGGACCAAGCTAATAAGTAGCACCCTTCCATGGCCTGTTTTTTGTTTTTTGTTTTTTTTAAAGACTTATTTTATTCTATTTATGTGAGTACACTCTTGCTATCTTCAGACACACCAGAAGAGGGCACCAAATCCCATTACAGATGGTCCTGAGACACTATGTGGTTGCTGGGAATTGAACTCAGAACCTCTGGAAGAGCACCCAGTGCTCTTAACCACTGAGCCATTTCTCCAGCCCCCATGGCCTGTTTGAATTCCTGTCCTGACTACTTTAGATGACCAACGGCAGTATGGAAGTGTAAGCTGAATAAACCCTTTTCTTGGTCATGGCTTGCTTGGTCATGGTGTTTTGTTGCAGTAGTAGAAATCCTAAGACGGAAGCTAAGGCAGGAGGGTGATGACATTAAGGATGACTGGGCTACTCAAATTCAGCCTGTATTCTGTTTTCTGAATAACTTAGAAGAGTTTGTCAGAATCAGGTCAGAATTTCTGTATGACCATCGGAGTAGTGGCTGTCCCCATGGATGCCACTCACACGATGAAGCTTCCTTCTCTTTAGCCTCTGTAGTGGGTTGGCCTAACACAGCTTGTATTCTAATGCTAATTGGGCTAATTAGAGTCAGACTCTAAGTGACCCAGCTTGGGGTTGGAGAGGAGAAGAGAGGAGAGTGCAGGAGGAGAAAGGAAAAGCCACTGTGGGTTAGGAGTCAAGAGAATATGGCTCTGAGGGCTGCACAGTTAGAGTTAAGAGTAGCCCAGATGAAACATAGTACTAACTCGGGATTATCAATAGGAAACTAGGTTCTAATAGTATAGAGGGCAGGAATCTGCCCAAATCTTGTGTTGTTTAAGGCTTATCGTAAATATAAAGGCCGTGTGTGTCTTTCATCTGGGAACTTAAATATGAGGGGTGGAAAACTCAGGCCAGGATTTAATACACTCTACAACAGCTTTTGCATGAATCCTGAGGGCAAATGTTCTTGTAACCCTTGAAGTAGCTGAGAAAGAAATACAGAGCATTGTTTCAGTGTAGAATTAGAGTACATCAGACTTGGCTATCTGTGGTGGTTTGAATAAGAATGACAGTCACCCCTCTCCGTGGTCTCAGACATTTGAATACTTGGTCCCCGACTGGTTTGGGAAGGATTAAGAGGTGTGGCCTTGTTGCAGGAGGTGTGTCACTCACTGGGAGTGGCCTTTGAGATATCAAAAGCCCACCCCGCTCCTAAATAGCTCTCTCTGCTTCATGCTTATAGATGGGAAGTGAGCTCTCAGCCACTGCTCCAGCACCATGCCCACTTGGCCTGCTGCCATGCTCCCACCACAATGGTTATGGGCTCTAACCCTCTGGAACCGTGAGCCCTCAAATTAAACATTTTCTAAGTTGTCTGGGTTATGGTGTTTTGTTACAGCCATAGGAAAGTAACTAAGGCATTTAAGGGCTAAGCTGACATCCCTAGCTATGGTTAATGTCTGCAGCAGGGCCAGGACGATCACAGGAAGGGAAGGTGGCCCTTGCTCTGGAGCCTGAGTCCCACTGTGTTGTCTATTGATGGCCCACCCTCCCTCTTCTTTGGCACTCTTCACCAAGACGAGTAGGATCCCCGTGGCTGACGATGCTATCTGTTTTGGGGTAACTTAGAATAGAGAGAGAACACAAGAGACAGTGACGTCTCATAGGGTAGTGTTTACATAGTTTATTATGTCTTTAAAAAAATAAGGCCCTCTCTCCAAGAAGCTAAGTTTGCAAGGACAAATGGCAGGTGCACATTGAAAAATAAGTGTCTCTAAATCTTTTTACTTGCAAACGTTCTGGTGTAATTAATAAAAAACAAACAAACAAACAAACAATTGTCCTTTAAATGAATAATTTCCTAAGAAAAATCACACCTATAACCTTCAATCAAGTTAAAGTTGGATTACACATGTGAAGGGGCTATGCTAGGTCTATTGTGTTTCTTTCTGGAAGTGTTAGGAGCCAGGCAACATTCAGAGCTTCAGAGTCTTATCAATTATGGCATTATAAATGTCCTCAGTCATGGGCACGTATGTTTTTTCTGCGTCATCCATGAAATACAAGGTATCTTTGATGACTGAGGGATTAAAGCCCTCTTCCATCAGGGTCACTTTGCGGTGTTTAAAAGTCCCAGTGATCTCAATGGTATCCTGAAAAAGAACACACAGTCTCCATGTTAGTTGTGATTTGCAGGAAGTTAGGGTGCAGGGCGATGGTGGGGGTTGGCTGCACGCTAGCTCCCTTTCTTCCTGTGAGAGCTGATGAGTGTGCATCCACACTTCCCGTTTGCAGACGCTCCACACTGGGGCCTCTGTGAGGGATTTGTTTTATTTCCTTAGAGCAGCAGTTTCTCAAGGGAGTTGAGACCCCTTTGGGGGTCAAATGATCCTTTCACAAGGGTCACATATCAGACACCCTGCATATCAGATATTTATATTATGATTCACAGCAGTAGCAACACTACGGCTATGAAGTAGCAATGGAATAATTTTATGGTCGGGGTCACCACAATATTGAGGAACTTATAGGGTCCCAGACTTAGGAAGGTTGAGAATCACTGCTTTAGAGCCTCAGACCCCCATGTGGAATGAAGAGCTGCCAACAGCGTGCAGACTGAGCACAGGAGCACTGGCAGGGCTTCAGGTGGGACATCCTGGCCGTGATGGAAGGAGGAGAGGGGTCGTTTATACACAAGGAGTTCTGCTTTCCCGGTCTGTCATCTGTTAGGCTAAAGACTCCCTTCGATGTTATCAGACAGGTCTGAATATATTTCACGTTTCTGTCTTTACCATCTGTGTGCAAAGCAAATGTCAGCCCTTAATGAGCATCAACAGGAGTAGCCTGACACACCCAACACTTCTTGGGACCCTAAGACTTCGTCACGCCTTCAGTTACATAACCACAGGGCTCAAAGTCCTCAAAGAGAGGATCGAACCAATTCCATTGACTGTTTGATAGTTCCGAGTTTCTGATGATGCGCAATTAAAATTTCCCTTATAGAGACTCCCCTTGGGCTGGAGAGATGGCTCAGCGTAAGAGCACTGGCTGCCCTTCCAGAGGTCCTGAGTTCAATCAATTCCCAGCAACCACATGGTGGCTCACAACCATCTGTAATGAGATCTGATACCCTCTTCTGGCCTGCAGGGGTACATGCAGACAGAGAACGCATACATTAAATCAATCAATCAATCAATCAATCAATCAATCAATCAATCAATCTTAAGCAAGGTCCTGGGTGTTCTCCTTAGCACAGAAAACAAGAAAAGTTAACCAAGAACAGGAGGGCTAGATAATTTCGATTTGAAGTGTCTTGGACAGCTCGCCAAACATTGACTTTAGTAGGTGTTTGCTAAGGCTACAGGTGAATAAATTGGCCTCTCATTACAGGGAGGAAAAGATTGCAACAGGTTTCTGTTTGCTCTATTTCTGGCATTTTCCTGTCTTTACTGAACCACGGCACTTCTTCCTGAACTGTTCTGGGAGTATGGTAACAAGTGAATGTGGCCACCACGGATGATGGGGGGAACTTCTCTAAGAAAGCCCCTGGGAGAGACTTGAACTTGGAAAGTTAGTTTCCTCACTTGTATCCTCAGAAACCGAGGCCTCGCGTAACTGGGCAGGTACTCCGAGATGTGCTGAAAGAGTTTCTTTCCATTGAACTCGTAGTTTTCTTTCATCTTGATCGAGGCCATCCCGATCCGACCTTCATGACCTGGGAACACAGTGAGAAGCCATTAGCTGGTGACCTCATTCATGAGGCTCTGCCGGGTCAAAGAACTAAGGACCTCGGTAACAACGAACATTAGGTTTCTTTTGAATAGTTCCAATTTTGAGTGTATGTCCACGTTATTCTACGGTGAATACTACTAGGAATATTAACTAATAAGTAATAAACCTAATAATAGATCTACATCGACTCTTTAATATTTGCCATGGCCTATACTCAGAATATTCTCATTTAATCACAGCAACAACCTTACAAAGAGGTGCAGGCGTTCATTAGAAGGATAAAGAAAATTGGGATTTAAAAGCATTCAAGGTCATACAGCAGGACCAGGCAGTGTCTGAGACCGATGCCGGCAGGTAGGCTTCGATTCCTTAGCTTGCGGCTGTCGTTATCCTTAGTGACCTATACAAAGCTATCTGCGTAGGATACAGACTGTTTGCAAAAAGTCCTCAGTCCACTGCCGCGAATAACTGAGCTGGGTTTGATCACAATGTTGGGCACAAACACTGCCTTTGAGAGTTAGTCGGTCCAAGCTCCTAACGTTAGGCTTTCTCGCTCTGCGCTTCAGAGGATGAAGACCGGTGCGCGGATGAGGGAGCTGCTGTGTGTCCTTCCGCTCATGCCCAGTACTCTCCAGGGAATGTACACCACAGAGAAAACTGATCTGCGGCAGGACTGTTAGTGAAGGTGATTAGAACAATTACTATTGTTTGCTGGTGAGGACAGTGGTAATTAGGTATTAACATATTTTCTACCTGATCCAGCAGACCCAGTGGGAGTCCGGGTCCACTTCCCTGAACTACTTAGCTGTAATCAGATAGGAAGAAGGAGCCGTCCTTGGTCACCTGGGCCCCAGCGTTTGAAATCTCTCCCATGGTGATTGTATGTTTACCCAAGAAACAAAAGGACATAAAAATAATTCCTCCTCACTCATTTTCCCTCTGACCTGCAAGAGGAAGGCAGGGTGCCTGACCCTTTTCTTAAGGAGTTCTTCATACCTGTCTTAGGAACCTCAAATATCCCCAGTGAGCTGCTCTTACAGCAGAAATAACCTGCCCGGACTGGCTTTTACTCCACGCTCTGACAGTGGCAATGCCTGCCTAACAGTCCCACTGTTAGGACCCAGGCACTGACTCTTACAGTTGTCTTTGACTAATTCAGAGCCAGGAAGAAGGTTCAGGTTATAAAGTTCAGTCCTGATCCGTTCTTGGATGCTGTACTGGCTACCATGGCAGCCACGGCCCACATACGGTTACTAAAACTAAATCAATTACAATTAAGTGAGAGGAAAAACTTCAGATGTTCAGTTGTCCCACCTATATTTTAAGTACTCAGCAGCCACGCTGCGACTGGTGGCTACTACCCTAGATATTTTCATCGCCACAGAAAGTTTTATCGAGAACCGGAAGTTCTGGAGAGTGTTTAGATGGTGCCTGTCTGACACCTCCATGCTAGGTCCCAAAACTAGAAGTTCTCCCCTGGTGTAAAGGTGACCCGTGAGGCTCGCGGTCCCTGCTGGTGCATGGGCACCTGAATCGGGAGGGCCCGCTGCATTTCCAGGGTTAGGTTAGCTGTCTATTGTGGCTAGAATCCCTGATGGCAGCCAGAACGACACTGAGAATTGAAGCTGGGCAGGGCTTGAGTTCATCTCTAACCTGTCTTTCAGGCTTCTCAGATGGACGGGGGGGAGCATCCCTTTATATACCTAGCTGGTGGCCAGAGACTCTGGAAATGAGCCCATTTATGGTTGGCCCCTCTGGCTAGGGGGTTTCCAGGCTACCACACTCTTCTTGAGCATTTCAGACTGTGTCAGTTACGTTACGGAGCAACCCTGCGCACAGCTGCTCCTCGCTCTACAGGACTGCCCAGGAGAACTCTGACACCCTTTTTTTCCCCCTTGTTCTACAAAGTGACTGTCGATCCTAGCTCACAGGCTCACTTGGAAGATTCTGGATCCCAAGTTCTAGAAGTTCTGATGCATTAGCTCTGGGATTTACAATTTTTCCAGGTGACTGTGAGATTGGCTACATTTTGACTTGGATTAAGTGTCCATGCTAGCCTGGAACTCACTACATAGATTGGGCTGACCTTGAACTGACTTACACTTTAGTCCTACTGAGTGCTGAGATCACAGCTGTGCACCATCATGCCCGCATTTTAAAAACTGTGTGAAATATGAAGTTCATCATTTTCACACGTCAGTGGTGTTTAGTATAATCACAGTGCTGTCCGACGATCATATATCATAGGACATTTTCATGGTGTCTAAATCCGTATGCTGTATGTAGGGAACTGGGAATGCACACTGGGCAAGGACTCTGCCACTGAGCCACACCCCTAGACTAGTGTTTTTAAGAGTCCTTAGAGCATCAGTTCTTAGCCTGTGGGTGTTGACCTCTTGGGGGTATTGAAAAAAACCCTTCATGGGGGTCTCATATCAGGCAGATGTCCTACATATCAGATATTTGCATCATGATTCATAACAGAAGCAAAAATTAGTTATGAGGTAGCAATGAAATAATTTTATGGTTTGGGGTCACCACAACACGAAGAACTGCATTAAAGGGCTACAGCATTAGGAAGGTTGTGAACCGAGGTGCTAGAGGGGTTTAGAAGTACAGCTTTCCGGGTCCACCCATTCAGCAGGTCTAGCTGGGTCTGACATTTCAGTTTCAGCAAGTTCTTGGGTATGGTGACTTTGCCTGTCTGAGACTCTGCTTTGAGGAATACCGGGCTTTCAATCCACGTTCCAGATTTTCTCATATCAGGCATAACTTAAGAAAAGTTTTAAGACTTTAGCACTTAGAATCATACCTGCTGCTATAAGAGCTATAAGAGCCTAGGGTGTCTTGGTGGTTGAGACCATGACTTGGACACTTGTGTAATTGTAGCATTTTTCTCCAGACAAACTGAGGAACATTCCGTACCCTGTCAAGACTCTGTGACCTGAGATGTGGCTATGCTTCCCATCCATCACATCATTGTCATTAGATCCTAGGGACACAGGTAGGAAAGATACCCAGCCTGCAGCTGGTGGGAATGTAAATCAGTCCAGCTACTATGGAAACCCATACTACGGAAACTAAAAGCAGATCTAACGTGTGACTCAGCTATCCAGTCCTGGAATTTACCCTGAGGACTCCAACTCATCACAGGGACATCTGCACATCAGTGAGATTACAGCACAGTCCACAGCAGTTAAGTTAGGGAAACAACCCAAATGAATAAGAAAATGTGGTGTATGTACACAATGGGATAGTTTCCAACCACAATGAAGACCGAAGTTAGGTTGTTTGCAGAAAGATGAAGAAAACTGGAGATAATTATGCTAAGTGAATTAATTGAGTTTCAAAAGGGCAACTATCATGTATTTTCTCTCATTTGTGGCTCCTGGGTTTTATAGATATGTACTAAACCATGCATGCATATATAAGAATTTTTATAAAAATAAATAGCAGATGTAGCAAGGCACACAATTTAAAATAGTTTCAGGAAGTTCCTGAAACTTACCAGATTCACTAGGCTGTGCCCTGCCAGAGTAAGCAAAAAAGACTGCCAAGAGTCCCTCTTAGACAAGCCAAACTGCAAAGAAGACTCTCAGACCAGACTTGGAAGAAGCAGACACCAGTAGAATTGCCCAGAAGAGGCACCTGGAGAGGAGACTCTCCAACCTGTTGAGCTGCCTGCAGACTATGCAGTGTGATCTAAGTTCGCAGCTCTGTGAGCTGTCACCCGTGCTGGGGTGGGCTTTGGTGATGCAGCTGTCTTTGAGTAATTTCTGCTCCTTTTAGTAATCCATCACCCATATTCCTGTAAGTAACTCCAATAAAACTCACTGGTTCACTGAATGGGACTTCGGTGGCCTCTTCACTTGGTCTGTCACTGGTTCCCTATGTGGGGTGAGTACACGCACATGTTGTGTTTCCTCAGGAAAAGTTTGCTCACACAACCTATGACACTGCTGATGTGCAGGAAAAGGGTGGTTTGATTTCCACTTTGAGTAAAGGGTGAGATTCCCCGAAACTCAGCTTTTGAGACAGTTATTGCCTGATACTTTATGTGGGCATTGACTTGAGGAATTGAATCCTCTTTAATATCTACAATTAAAATGACTAATACTCATGACAACCCTAGTATGGTGTGATAAATATATTTGATATTTATGAAACTAAAGTAAATTAATTCTGACGATTTCAACGGCAAGGCCAGTGCTATCCCTAATTTGAGTGACTCATCAAACAGCCAATCAAAGAAGCCAGGCTTCTTCCCACTCTGCTGGTGGAGTCAGAGCTGTGAACGCCTCAGTTGATTCTGAAACTCGAGGTCTGGTCTGGTGTTAGGAACCTGCTCTACAAGAAGAGGCTGAACAAAGTTTGCCTCTTTTCTTTCTAGAGACTGTACGTGTTTCTACTTCAGAGGCAATACAACACTTTGCAGCCCCTAAGCTTTCTAGGTAAGCCAAACAGAGACCTCCAAACTGGGAGACTTTCCTTGCCAGAGAGCCCTAAATTAAGGAGCAGCTGAAGCACAGAGGCCAACAACAGATGCATGGCAATGGTGCACAGAGCAGAGAGGAACTTTCTAACCCCCAGTGGTCGGCGTCACTTCATTGTCTAGGCAGCAGGAGTAGGCAAGACAAACTTTGGGCTGCTCTTATGACTCTGTTCAGTGTCTTCTACATACCTGGCACGGGCACACCGTAAACATTCACTTCTTCAACAAAATCTACCAGTCCCACAATGTCAGCGACTTCCGTGGTAGCTACGTTCTCTCCTTTCCACCTGGGAGAAAAGGCAGAGTTAGCTGAGGCCACACTTGCTTTTTGGCCAGTTTCTTTCTGATCTCAGTGAGGTGTCTGGTCTTCCCATTCTGACTCTTAAAACCCTCAACTCACTTGTAGCATTCTGTCGGAAGCAGGAAGGTATAGACCTAGACAGTAAAACGTGGGATCTCAATCTTGTCACATGAAACGTGAAATTCAGACCTGGCTAAGAAAGTCACTGTCAGAAACAAACCTCAACTTCTTTTTGCTTTGTGCAGGCCTTTCACAGTTCTTCTTTAATGTCTAATTTAATTCAGTGAGTGAATGGCTATTTAGCAGAATTTCGTGGTTATATTTCAAGTTCTCTCAATAACAAAGCTTTTAGTTAAAAGAAAAGAAATTACACTTTTATTCACATAGAGATTGTAATGTTAAGGCCTAGCCAGGTGTTATTTTTCATTTAACTAAAAATTAGAGGGTTTATGAAAATACCCTTTAGATCTTTCAAAAGTATTCGTGTGTCTGTGTGTGATTCTGTACGTGCACATACATAGTCATGCATGCATGTGTGAATGTTTTATAATGTGTGCATAGAGGCCAGAGGAAAACCTTGAGTGTTTGTCCTCAGGCACTGTCTACTCTTTAAAAACCAACGAGATCTCGCACTAGCATGAAACTCAACAAGTTGGTGAGGGTGACTGACAGACTGGGTCCTCGGGGCGGGTCTGTTTCTGCCTCTCCAGGGTTAGATTACAAACATGGGCCATCAAACCCAGCTTTTAAAAATGTGAGATCTGGGGACTGAACTTTGGTCCTTGTGCTTGCAAGGCAAAAACTGTATTGGCCATCCCCTCAGCTTCCTGAAGCAATCTCTCAGTGAAGGTGGCATTACATTCCCTGGACCAGAGCATTTTAGGGCTCGGTAAGCACCGAAGATCATTCAGACTTTCAGGAAAAGGGTGAAAACATGATTAACTTATGGCCTTTTTCCCCCCAACAAAATCTGTTGCTTCTGTTAGCCAATTTAAAAAGAAATTGTGATACCAGTGGCCAGGGCCATGGTGAGTCTGGGGGCATGGTTCTCGTTTAACCTTGAGCTTTCGACCTTAGACAGCCAAGTTTCATGCTTTCTTGATTCAATCACTCAAGGGTAGTGACCTGTGTCAGACACTAGGCCCCTCCTGCGGCATTCCTTTCTCAGGGAATCCACACAAGAAGGAAGCCTCTGCCAAGAGCTGGGGGACTGAGCGGGATATGGTTAGAAACTCAGGTCACCACATGAAGCTCAAGAAGAAGGAAGACCAAAGTGTGGATGCTTCAGTCCTTCTTAGAAGGGGAAACAAAATAATCATGGAGGAAATACAGGGACAAAGTGTGGAGCAGAGACTGAAGGAAAGGCCATCCAGAGACTGCCCCCAACCTGGGGATCCATCCCATATACAGACACCAAACCCAGACACTATGGTGGATGCCAAGAAGTGCTTGCTGACAGGAGCCTGGTATGGCTGTCTCCTGAGAGGCTCTGCCAGAGGCTGACCAATACAGATGTGAATGCTCAAAGTCAACCATCTGTTTGAGCACAGGGACCACAACCCCATAGGAAGAACAACGATATCAACCAACCAGACGCTCCAAAGCTCCTAGGGACTAAACCACTAACCAAAGAGTACACTGGAGGGACCCATGGGCTTCCACTGCTTATATAGCAGAGGATTGCCTTATCTGACATCAATGGGAGAAGAGGTCCTTGGTCCTGTGGCGGGGAGGCGGGAGTGAGTGAGCAGGTCAGGAAGCACCCTCATAGAAGCAGGGGAAGGCAGGATAGGGTGTTTGCAGAAGGGAAACTGGAAAAGGGGACAACATTTCAAATGTAAATAAAGAAAATATCCAATAAAAAAAAAAGAGAAACTCAGGTCACCATGTACTAAAATGACTTCCAAACTTCCATATGCTAGCCTGAGGGTTTTGTGGGAAACAGATTGGAGAAGGAGGACAGAAGGGAGTGGGATAAAGGCTCTGGACCTCTCACCTCTTCAACCTGATCAACATCACATCAATTTGCACTTGTTTTAATCTAAAAGCAAAAGGCTGTCTGATTAGAAATTTGTGAAATTCCAGGCTATCCTGAGTGTCCACTAAATATGAAGGAGACAGAAGGGCAGGTTGGGGGGCTGGAGAGATGGCTCAGTGGTTAAGAGCACTGGCTGCTCTTCCAAAGGTCCTGAGTTCAATTCCCAGCAACCACATGGTGACTCACAGCCATCTGTAATGGGATCTGATGCCCTCTTCTGGTGTGTCTGAAGACAGCTATGGTGTACTCATATACATAAAATAAATAAATAAATCTTAAAAAAAAGAGCATTTGGGTGGACTTCAGGCTCCAGAAACAAGAAAGGGATGCCTGCCTTTATTTTGATTTGTGCTGTGGAGAGAGACACTTTGTATCCTCTCCTTATTCTTTGGGAATATAGGAGGCCCAAATGTCACACAAAAGACAGGAAAAACTGAAGCATCTTGGGAAAGTGGCATCTGATTCTGACTTAGGAATAGAGCAAAGTGCGTGGGTGTTTGCTTTGGGTTCAGTAATTCAGAGGAACCGACCGGAAGGTGTCTCCAACTCTGTCGTGAAAATAGACGAAATTTTCACGGTCGATCATCAGGAGATCGCCACTGTTGAAGTAGAGGTCTCCTTTCTTAAAAACATCTCTGAGCTTTTTCTTCTCTGTCTGGGTCTTTCCTCCAGCATAGCCAAAAAATGGTGTGAGCTCTGTGATTTTGCAAATCAAGAGTCCAACCTCACCTGAGACAGAAGAGAGCATATTATTTTTAGTGTCAAGAGATTAAACACATTTTATCACCATTTTGTCTTAACGTTGATGGCTTATTGAGGGCCCACTGGGCAATAAGTTGGCCGTAGGCAGTGTTATTTCTTGCTCTCTTGGATATATATGAAGCGTCTCCCATATGCTTGTGTGTTTGACCTTGACCCCCAGCTACTGATACTAATTTAGAAGGCTGTGGACCCTTTCTGAAGTAGAGCCTCACTGCCGGGTTCCACTTCCCCTCTGTGCTCTGCTTTCCCACAGCAACGTGACCGACTTATAGCCCTGTCATTTCACCTTCACCAGCATGAAGGACTGTGTCTTTTCAACCGTGAACCAGGACAAGTCCTCCCTCCCCCGTCATGCTTCCTGTTGGGTGTTTGACCACCGCAGTAAGAAAAGAAGCTCACGCAGACATGCCTGTGTGCATGCGTCTCACAGACACTCATATCAAACCTTATTCTGCACGGTGGTCATCAGTTTAATTATTGCTAATCTTTTACTCAACTATGACTTCTACACATGACCACCTAACTAGGCAAATGCATAGTGGGTAAAAGCATAAAGATGAGATCCGTCTAAAGCCTTGTAGCCATAGCTGTCTAGACCTTTCCTCAAAGTACCTTACAGGCAAGGTGTTCGACTGATTTAAAAGTATAATTCTTTATTAAGGTAAGCCGGCTCCTTCTGTGATTTATACAGTTTTGAGAGTACTTGAATAATCATCCTTTTCCTGCTATTTTTAATAAAATTTACTAGGTGGCAATACTATGTTAGTCCTTGAATGTTGCTTAACCAGGATAATTTTGTGCACAGTTAATTTCGCAGAGTCCACAGTACCTTTGGGGACTTTGATGCAATATCCATTTGCATCACGGACGGGCTCATCCTTCTCCACGTCATACTTGATCAGCTCGTGCCTTACAACTTTCTATCGAAGTAAAGAATATCAACTGAGTTTTGCAGTTTTGGCATGTTTGCTTTGTCACAAAAAGCACAGAAAGGACAGACATCACACATACCTGCAGTGCACAGCACGCGTGGGATTTTGCGTCTGTAATTACCACCCAGATCCACCACCCAGATCCACCACCCAGATCCAGATCCAGAACATTTTCTTTTTTTTTTTTTTTTCCGGAGCTGAGGACTGAACCCAGGGCCTTGCGTTTACTAGGCAAGTGCTCTACCACTGAGCTAAACCCCCAACCCTGTAATGTATATAAGTACACTGTAGCTATCTTCAGACACCAGAAGAGGGCCATTACAGGTGATTGTGAGCCACCATGTGGTTGCTGGGATTTGAACTCAGGACCCCTGGAAGAGCAGTCAGTGCTCTTAACCACTGAGCCATCTCTCCAGCCCCCAGAACATTTTCAATTCACTGAGCAAGTTGCTTTCTTCTGCCCTCTTCAGTATGGTTAACCACCATTTTCACTTTTTTTTTTTTAAACCACCGATTAATTTAAAACCTAGTAAGGAAGTGTGTGCCTGTGTGTCTTATTTTAGTTACTATGTCTGTGGACATCGGCACCTGTTGCTGCTCCTCTGGGTGCTGCTGCTGTGGAGAGTGCTAGAGGCAGAGCCAGACCTTGCACAAGCTATGCAGACGTCCAACCGTTGGGCTTTAGCTCTAGCCTTACTAGCCCATTTTTTAACTGATATTCAATTTTCCCTTGTATAAGTATACTATACTCATTCTGTTAATGGATATTTTTAATGAGTACTTGGATTATTTCTAATTTCGGTCTATTATAAATAAAAGTACTAGGAACATTCTCTTCTGGTGGGCAGATTATAAATTTACAGTCTTGTTTGGTCATGTATTAATATATTACCTCAGGTGGCTCATACCCCACCCCTGGGGGACACACTAATCAATATATTTAAGAATCAAAACAAAAAATCACACGATTCATGACTATAAAGTTATTCAAAGGCTAACACAACTAGGTGTTGTGGTACAAACCTATAATCCCAGGTATTTGGTAGCTGTGTGTGTGTGTGTGTGTGTGTGTGTGTGTGTGTGTGTGTGTGTGTGTGTAGGGGTGCTGGACTATGGGAAACTTAGCAAGAGTTTATCCTGAAATAAAAATTTAAAAACCTTTGGTTGTGTCTTAGTGGTAAATGCTTGTCTAGCATGTGCAAGGCCTTGGGTTCAATCTCTGTACTACAAGACTAAAACCAAAATTAAAGCACGAACACCCCAACTCTATCTTAATACACATTTTCATGGCATATGAATGTATAGCATCTTAATACTAAACATATTAGTTTTCCTCATTCAAGAAAACCAGCAAGTGCAGCAGTATTCAGGTGCAACGTTCAGTCCATGTTTACTCTGCTAACTTCAAACCCAGCGCCATTAAGACCAATTGTTGTTGGTGGCCTTTAGTCCAGTACTTGGGAGGCAGAGGCAGGTGGATCTCTGAGTTTGAGGCCAGCCTGGTCTACAGAGTGAGTTCTAGGATGGCCAGGGCTACACAGAGAGACCCTGTCTGGAGTCCAAGCCACCACCATGAAAAACCAAGTGGCTTCTTTGGACAATAAATGTACACTGATCTAATTCATAAGAACATCAAAAATCTTGTAGTTCTTACTAATGTTTCTTTCTACACTAACTTCTCAGATACTTCGATACTTTTTAAGAATTCTTTTCTTCCCCCCTTTTCTTCTTAAAGGAGTTTGTTTCATGTAGGAAAGCTGACAATACGGAATGAGGACCAAATGGACGAGAAAGGACAGAGCCAGGCTTGCATATACATGTGTAAAGAGAAGTTGGTCAAAAACAAATTTTCATAAAAGTCCTCTCCGAGGTCCATATCCTGTTTGTGGTTGACCTTGATCTCCACACTGGCCTGACACTAACATTCCAGCCTATAGCAGCGTGGCTCAGTAGGGTTGTTCATGACGGTAGGAATATCTGCTCTGCTCAGGGTGGGGTCACCTTCATGTGCCTACTGAACACTTGCCAGGCAGCTGTTACTGTGAATGACAAACTGAATTCAAGCAGTTGCTTTATTGACATTTAAATATTTACACATAGCTAGAGGCTACCTTACTAGACAGCAGAGGCCCGGAGGTCAGGGACTGTGCTGCAGTGTGGGTTTGGTGTTGTTGGAGAGGGTCCTTGGACTTGGGAATGGCTTGGGCTCCAACCAGAGTATAAGAAACAGAAGGCTTTATGCCCAAGGTTGTTACACAATAGAGATTTTGCATAGATAACTTAGCAAGTCTCCCGTACTAACCCTGAGTTTCCGCTAGGTGGTGGGCTCAATCTTTGACTTTTATCTCTGTTTCAAGATGTTGAGACTGGGGCCTAAGGAATGTACGTAACGTCCCAGGGCGACTCAGCTAGCAAGCGGTGTGCTCAGATCTGCCCTTCAGAGTCACAGTAATTCGCATACAGACCACTGTTCTCATTGCTTTATTGGTCAGTCCCTGGGGGGCAGAGGCTGTCTCAGAGATCTGCTGTGGCTGTTTCCTAGTCAGAGACATGGTAATGCTGACTGCACAGGCCAATGGAGGGTCATTATCCATGGTTATCCTTGGAATGACTGACTGACTGCCAAGAGAACAGACTCCTCAGGGTCCCCAGGTCATAAAACAACCAAGAGGAAAGAGAAATAAGGTACAGCTTTCTGGTGAACCTATGAGGAGAACATGCATGTTGACCAGAACATCTCAGTTCTCTTGCAGGTCTGGGCTGCTGCTCTTAACCCTATATAGCATTTAAAAAAACACCAGGGCTGTATTTCAGAACAACTAAACCCAAAGGCAGGAGGCTGGGAAACTAAACATATATATATATATATATATATATATATATATATATATATAATAAATTATATAATGTATATTTATTTCCCTATGCACATCTCAATTAAGGGAAATACTGCATTTCATAGTGTATAATCAACTTATGAATCAAGCTTTTCTCCCACACACAAGTACGAATGAAAGGAGGAAGGCTTCACACAGATTCCAAATGCTAAAAGTAGCAAGTTGCTGACTATGAGATGAACTCAAGGCCAATGTCATACAGAACGGGCGAGTTTCTCTTGCTGATACTGGTGGGGCAATGGTTCTGATGCTGCGTCATGATCCAGCTGTAAAGGAATTGGTTCCAAAAGCTAGCTACACATTTGCTCGTCTTTTACCGTACTTAACTTTTTGTAGGTAGTTTGCTCTTCCAACAGCTCCGATTTTTCTTGGATAGTTCATAAATCCAATGTTGCCTTCAGTGGAAGCGTAGAACTCATAAATGTGAATGTCTCCAAATCTCTTGATGAACTCTCTCCACACATCTCCTCGTAAGCCATTTCCTAGTGCTATTTTCACTTTGTGGTCCCGGTCATTTGGTTTCTATGGTAACAGAGAGGGGTCAGGCCACGTTAACCGTCTAAGAGCTTGAGTTTATGTATTCATTGCATTCAGATTCATGTGTTTACTTCATGGTGATAGTTGGCCTTATTTTGTTTCATATTTGTGTCAGTTATAAATTCATCTTAGTATATGCCTTGTCTATCACTCAAAGATACGATGCCCTCTTTCTGCAACATGGCTACCATAGACTGGAGGGCTGGTTTAATAATAAAATGTGCATTTTCCACTTTGACGCAAGAGGAAATAAGCAGACGAATCAGATAATGCCAACATTAATTCGTATCCAGTATAAAATGTTAATAATTTTCTGACAGGACTGGTAAATTCCCATGTGCTCAGGGGAAGCTGTCGGAAACAGACACATTCTTCTACCAGTAGGATTCTGGGTGTTTCGTTTGGTAAAGCAAAAGCTTTTTATGTGGCAGCAAAAAAATTCTGGGAGCCCAACTGAGATGGGGGCAGGGGCATTTCCCACAAACCACTGGAAAGCAACAGGGTCAGAGACTAGAGAGGAGTCTGGATCACATTTACCAGGTAACAGCGTTAGAGACTAGAGAGGAGTCTAGACCACATTTACCAGGTATGTCTAGGGTCACCAGACCTGTTGCAGTTCATCCAGTGCAATGAACTGTCTCCATAGGAAAAGAAGGGAAAGAGAAGGAGTTTGGCTGGCTTCTAACAGCTCAGGTGGCCTGAGAAAAAGAGCCTTTGCCAGAAATGAAAATCAGGAAGGCAAAGCTGTTCTGTATGTGAAGCCCTAAGGGGATCTAGTGACGTCAGAGGTGATAAGGGGACCACGCTGCTTCCTTCATTTACCTGCGCCCACTTGTTTCGACACCTACAGAAGGAACCCAACCAGTGAGAGTTTAAGGCAGCTTATCTTCTCTAGGAGGCCATAGCGGTAGAAAAGACAGGTAAGTGAAAGTATAACCTTTCATTTGTAAATTGTGCCTTTATTTGAACAGGAAATGGCCTGGGACAGTAGAGGTGTGCCAGATAACTAGAACTCTCCTCTCATCAAATGGTAATTTATTTGCTTAAACCAGCATGGCTGTGGTGCTTCTGCCCCCCCCCCCCCGCTTCCTGTCTTTTTTACTTTTTTTTGATTCAGAGTCTCACTCTGCGGTCCAGAAATGGCCTTCAATTTGTACCAATCCACTTGCCTCAGCTTCCTCTAATGTGTGAGCTACCTTGCCCAGGTCTGGAATATAGCACATGCTACACACACACACACACACACACACACACACACACACACACACACAGAGTGAGTGACTGAGAGAGAGAGAGAGAGAGAGAGAGAGAGAGAGAGAGAGAGAGAGAAAGCGAGAAGGTAAGAGAAAGAACATCTCTAAAGGGGAAGGATTATGGCAACTAGAAGGCAAATCAAAAGAAACTTTGAATTGTTTCCATGGAGGGCCTAGGAGCAGCAAGTATAGATTTGGATTTTAAGTAGCCTGATTGGCCAAAGGACTTAGGTGGTGAAGCTCACTGTGGCTTTCTAGCTAGAGAAGGGGGCAGAGGTTTTCACTGAAGAAAATGGGTCCCTTGAGCAGTCTTTTTGTGGAGAATGTATAGAGGGTGGTCAGAGTCTCAAGTCAAAGTGGCTTGAGGGGCTTCGCACCTGTGTACATCCTGGGTGTTCTGGCTGCTTAGAAATATAATCAGCCCCACAGGTCCACAGGTTGCTGTGTTCTCTTTCACAATTACCACGTACCTGTCAGGCGGTGGCCAGTGTGCCTGTTTTCCAGGGCAGTTCTGGCTTATGTTGGCCGCTGTCCTGGAATGCTGATTACCAATCACGCCCGGATATTACCACTAATTGTAGGGTTCCACTGCCCATAAAAATGTTATTCTCCTCAGAATATCTGTCAGATTTTCAGCCAGTGCCCTTCCTGCTCTCTTCCATGGGAACTCTGAGACTAAAACATTCCAGTATTTGAAAAGTACTTATTTTCACTTAACAATAACCACCTGACCTTGGTGCTCACCCAGGCCTGCGTGACTCTGCACCGGAGCCTTTCCACGTGTAAATTGGAGACTTTAGTCGTTCCATGTGCAGTGCATGTTCTATTCTCCTCCCACACAGGTAGTGCACTTCCTTGTCTAACAGCCTGTCTCTCAGTAGACGTGCCTTCCTTGGAGACCAAATGTATCTGAATCCTCTGGGCCTGTGTTTTGCATACAGCATAATCCTGTGTTTAGATAAGTAACTCCCACCAGGGAATGTTCAGCAGCCTCTGGTTGGGGCATCCACACAAGGGCAGAGCTAAGGGTGCAGATGCCTAGGTGTGTGGGCAGTTGGCCAGCCTCACAGGTGCAGCAAGACACCTGTGCGTGACAGGTAGCTGGGTTTGCAATCACAATGCCGTGGGCTCAGTTTTCACAGTACAGCCCAGGGATCCTATTACATTAGCCGAACGGATTAAGGTTCGAAGGCTGGAAGTGTTCCTGAAGCAAATGAGATCTGGGAACTTCTAAGAGGCTCCATTTTTACTTTTGTCTTTTGCTTGTCAGTAGCTGAGAGTGGTGTGTCGCTCATGCATGCTCTCCCTTCCTTGGGGGACATGGTACGTCTTTACCACCAATACCACTTCCCTAAGGAATGGACTTGTGGGTCATTTTCGCTATCATTTCTCTACTCTGTCTTCTACTTTGGAGCTGAGATGAGGCACACAAACACACCGGGGCGTAGGTTCCCACTGGGATTTAGTGACTAGTCAAAGGTAAGAGGTCAGGGTGTCCTGGGAGGAATGCAGAGAACCAGAAAATTAAAGCAAGTAAAATGTTTTCACCAAGGGCTTGTTTGTATGTCAGCCTTTGGCCTGTATTGCATTACTAAAGTTTCCAAAACACACCAGACAAGACAGATCATAAAGTATTTATCGCATATTTCGAATGAAGAAACAGAGCCTTGGAAAACTTACAGTGAAGAGCCCAGGGTCACAAAGATAGAAAAAGGAGTTTTTCCAAAAATCAAATACACACAATTTGGCTTCAGATATCACTCTTTTCACAGGGATAAGAAGTTCAAGGTCAGCCTTGAACTTGCTAGTTTGAGGCCAGACACATGAGGCTCTGTCTGAAGAAAAGAAAGAAAAAAAGAAAAAAGGAATGATGGAATAAAGGAAGGAAGGGAAAGAAGAAAGGGAAAGAAGAATAAAATGAAAGGGGGAGAAAAAGAATATACAGCATAAAACCAGTACTGAAATGAATAAATTGAATGAAGAATACTGCATTCATTCCATTTCTCTGTCCCAACGCTTTTGCCCTTAGCTTACAGCTCTGAGAAAGACGCTCTCTTAAGAGTTTTTCTTATCGCTACCTTTCTAACATAAATGTTTAAATTTTTTTTCTTCTTTTTTTTTTTTCAGAGCTGGGGACCGAACCCAGGGCCTTGCACTTCCTAGGCAAGCGCTCTACCACTGAGCTAAATCCCCAACCAAATGTTTAAATTTTTATCTCTTGATTCATTGAACTTCATCCCCAAGTAGCTTAGATTTCAGGACTGTGCAGCAAGGCCCAGTTTGAAAATATTCTTATTGTAAAAAAGATTGATAATACAGCTGGGTATAGAATTCTAGATGGGCCATAACTTTTGCTTAGAATTCTGAGGGCATCACACCTTGTTGTCTCCTTGTTTTCAGGGCTACTGTCAGAATTCAAATGTTCTTAGAGAATGATCCCACTGCGCCCCGAATTTTATCCTGTTACTCACCTCTTAGGTTTCGCCTTCCTTGAACCTACCACGTTAGTTCCCTCCACCTTTCAGAATTCTATTCTATGTAGTTCAAAGTTGCAATATCTTTTGGTTTTAAAGTAATATTTGATTATTTGATATGTGTGAGTATCCCTGCATGTATATGTGCATCACTTGCATTCCTGGTGCCAGAGGAGGATAGAAAAGTGTGTCAGAACTCCTGGAACTGGAGTTATAGGTAGTTGTGAGCCATCATGTGGATGCTGGGTATTAAACTCTGGTCCAAATGGAACTTAACTGCTGAGTCATTGGTCTAGCCCTCTCTTAGTTCTTTAGATAATGCAACTTGTACTTTCCTTCCTTGGCTTCCTCATTTCTGTGCAAATTCTAAGAGGCAACAGGTCTTCAATATCTTCAAAAATTCCTAAGTCCATGTTCTTAACACTTACTGTGTTGTACCCAAGGGAGGCTCCACCTTCCTGCTTTACCCAAGAGGCCTTTCTCCTCCCATCAATCCCCAACCCCCTGCAGATCCAAACCCTATCTAAAAACCCCATACCTCACCCTTCTATGTGAGACTGTTCCATCACACTTTTGTCATGTCCTCATTTAAGGTACACACTCTGCTCACTTCCTGAAGAGCTGCCTGCAGTTTGATGGCTTCTTCAATATGCTTTTCACGTTCTTCCAGATAACCTGAAGCTACTTTTCTCTGCCTCGCTGGAGAAAGTCCATGGGTCAGTCACAGGTCATTGTCCCTGGCCAACCTTCCTGATTCTACTCTTTCTTTCTTTCTTCCTTTCTTCCTTTCTTTCTTTCTTTCTTTCTTTCTTTCTTTCTTTCTTTCTTTCTTTCTTTCTTTCTTTCTTTCTTTCTTTCTTCCTTCCTTCCTTCCTTCCTTCCTTCCTTCCTTCCTTCCTTTCTCCTGTTTTGCCTCTGTTTACTCTGCACCCTGTGCTGGCACACATCATTCTGCTCTGTTTCTACCAGAATTCAGGTGATTCAGGCTGGAAAAGGCCCGAGAGGCCACCACGTATTAAAAGCTGGGCAGACATCAACAGAGAGGTAACTTGAGGTCCTGCAGCTCTCCAGCTGTTTCTCTCAGCTCCTACCAGGTATCTTGACTTTTCCTTGTGGCTCCCTGACCGACTGACCGCTTCTGGATACCTCCCTGCCTCTCTCTTTGCTCTCCCTGGTCACCCCTGCCCCTGCACCCCAGCAGATACACAGAATCTCATCGAGAACCAGAATCTCATTGAGAACCATTTATGTCACTTAGTTCCTGACTAGAGGGCTGGAGTTCAGCTTTGACAACCTCTTGCACTAATATATACCCTTTTCCTAAAGGAGGGGGCCAAAGAGATGTCTCTGCCTTAAGGAATGCTGGCTACTCTTGCAGAAGAACCAGGTTTGGTTCTCAGCACTCACATGGTGGCTCACAACCATATGTAACTCCAGCTCTGGGGGATCCAGTTTCCCCTTCTGATCTCTGCTGGCATCAGGCACACATGTGATACAGGCAAACATGCAGGCAAAGCACACATACACATTAAATATATCTAAAAAAGGAAAAAAATTAAATATTTTTGAAGGATAATGTTTTTAGGCAACTGCATCAACCACATAGGAGTAGTCAAACTTCCCACTGAAGACGTGAAGCAGAGCTATCTTTTCAGTGTCAAATGAACGCCCTGCAGGGCAAGGCCCAGATTTTACAAGGGAAGATGGGCAGAACAGATACAGGGGGTTCAACTAAGCAAGCACACACCACCTCAGTCAATAGCTTTGCCTTGGTAGTGGCTATCGTTTGTTAAGACGTTCACTAGTGACGGACTCTTCCCTATGTGCTTTGTGTCTGCAACCTCACTTTGTATTCGGACTCCGTATAAGGGAAAACAGTATTATGTCAGTGTTGGCTGCTGGGAAGCTGACATTTCGAGAGGTCCACTACACTGCTCAAATGACAGAGTCAGGGTACAAGCCTGCTGGCTCCAGGGACCTGACGCGCTATCCCCGGGGTAGCACTTCTCCGTGCCCTCTGTTCTACTAGGAAAGCTGCTACATATGGTTAAGAAGAGGGCAGTTTCCACCTTTCAGTGTTTGCTCTGGAGTCTCCGGATGAGCCATGATGTCCCGAGGGGAGTCGTTTGGTTTGCCTGGTCAGTACCCTGTGACTCGGTACTCCGGCTGTTGGTGGTGCCAGCCCCTCTAAGGACAGCCTATACTACTTAGTGGCCCTGAGAGCGAGGCAACTCTTGATGCAGAGTTTGTTTTGTTTTGTTTTACCCAGTCTTTGTTTTTGAGAAGTTCTTATAATTCTTTCATTTTAAATTTTTTTTTTTTGTATGTGAGGTGTGCTCACCTCTAGGCATAGGCGCCAATAAAACCTTTCTTAAGCCTTCCCCCGAGTGCACTGAATCTGGATGATCTATAATGACCCTATAGATTCCTTTATGAGGGCCTTTTTGAGATAACTTGGTTCATTCCTTAGAATGCTTACAAGTAATCTGTGCACAGGTAGCGCTTGGGCAACCCAGAGCAGCTGAACCCAGTTCTAGACAAGGGTCCACACACAGAGCACAGGTCACAGCACACAGTGTTTTGAAAGTGTAAAAACTGCCATTGTTTTCCAGCATTTGAGATAACATTAATTAAAAACGGGAAGGGTCTAAGTGTGTATGTGTGCATGCCTGAAGAGCAACCGGACACACAAGCATGTTTATCTCCCCCAGACCCAAGTAGGCTCTTTTAAAAACCAATAGAAGAACGCACATCCCCCAGGAGACATCTAGCTGATAAGGGGTGCTTTATAGCAGAGAAGAAAGGCCAAGATGAAGGGCCCGTGCATGTGTTTGGGTACTAATAGATTAGATGTAGTCTGGAGGACCGGGTGAAACACTGATATGGAAAATGCTCTTAGGAAAAGGCCCGGCCCATAGATAATTATGACCTCTACGTGCCTGTTGAATTTAAAAAAATTACAATAAGGATGCTAAGCCTGAACATTTTGGGGGAAAAAAGCTCCCCTCAAGTCAAGTAAACATTTATTTTTTTCTCTCACAGCAAGAACTTAGAGGTTCAGTCAACGGAATATGTTGGCGCATGGAATGCTGGTTTCTAATCTCCATACTGGGGACCAGGGAAAAAGCCTTTGCATGCAATCTCACTAGAGGGAAGGGTTGAGAGACAACAACTCTCCATGTATGAAGATGTGGTAGGAGCCATGAGATGCAGCAATAAGACAGAGCATAAGGATGGGCGGGCTCGAAGGGCGGGCTCGATGGGCGGGCTCGATGGGCGGGCTTGGATATTGGTAGGAGGGGTCCCAGTGAACTGAACAGGCATTTGGGCAGAGCTGGACTGAGTGAGGAGGGGGACTGGGAGGCTCCTTTTCATCTTTCTTATCTTTCTTTGCCACACTGACTCAAGTAGGTATGGAAGTCGAGCAGAGCAGATGCTTACTGATGGCGATTGATCAATTCCATGTGAGTTTTGTTGACCGAACAGCTTAAAGGAATTAGAATCTGGAGGATGTACTCTACCGTTCAGTCAAGTGGTTCTCGACAAAGGGGGGCATTTGGCAGTATCTGCAGACACTGTAATTATCATGGGCTAGCACAAGGGGAGGCTACGACTGGTATCTTGGAAATGAAGGTCGGAGATGCCACTAAACATCCTGCCTGGGACAGAATAAGTCCACAAAGCCAAAACTCAGCAGGTCCCAACCAGTAGCAGCAACAGCAGCAGCAATGTTAAGAAACCCTGATCGGGTACCAAGGCAGCCACCAGGAACGGTGCAGGAGAGTTCTTATGACTACTTGACACCCTGCCAAGGTGTCCAGATAGATCCAAGGGTGGTGGACATAAGACCCTTTGAATTACCTTGAACAGATTTGATTTGCTTGTTTCAAAGCTGGGGGTAGATCTACTCACTAAATAGCATCCAATCCAAGTTTTCTAAATGGCTTTGGTGGAAGGGAGGGTAAGGAATGTTGAGGAGACAAGACTAATAAAAAGATACATAATCAAGAGAAGGTAGGAAGCTAGAAACACACATGAAGCATGAGTGACAGATTCAGAGACAGGAGGATGACTGACTCAAAGGGGGACTGGCAGTGGCTTTTCACAAGCAGGAAGGAAGCAGGGCCTGGGAAGGGAAAGGTGCAAGAACATGAAACAAGACACATAATAACAATTGCAATAAAATTACCCGTCACTGTTCCCCATCAGGGTCCTCCCAATGGTAAGTGTGTTATCAGGCGTGTCGCTATGACAACAACCGTCATCTAAAGAGAGAACTGAGATAGATGGGCCAGCAGAGGCCTGACACAATCCCAGGAGTCTTGGCTGTCTTACTGATTTCGAAGACACTGCAGCATGGGGCGTGTTACCTGGGGCGTGTTGCAGAGGTACCGAAGCAGTTCACCGATGTACTGAATGACAGTGGCGTTGTATTTCCTGCAGTCGTCCCAAAACTGGCTGGCTGAAAATTTGCTCCGCAAAGCAAATGTAGCCCCTATAGAAAAGGCACAGAAAACGCCTCTCCAATTAGGAAATTAAAAATGAGTTGGATCAAACACATGCTGAGCACCTCTTATATTTAACGGGAAGCATAAGGAGGACTTATTATCACCCGTGTGAGCCTCCAATATATGGAAGAGGAGAAGATGAGTGGGGAATCATTCTAATATCACCTGATGGTCAAATGAGGTTTATGAGATGGGGGAGAGGAGAAGGCATCCTGGGAAGGGGGAGGGAGAGGGGGAAAGAAGGAGGGGAAGGGGAAGGGAGGAATAGAAGAAAGAAAGACCTACCACGAGAGCCATGACTTTATGGCTTTGTGGGGCAAAGCATGAGCTTATGTGATTTAGTCAAGGGTCAAGAGGTGGTTAGATTTTCCCAGACGATCATCTCCTTACCCAATCGTAAGGGTCTTTAAAGAGGGGAAAACGTCAAAGGGGGAGTTGGAGAGCATGCTTTGAAGATGAAAGAAGGGAGCATGAGTCAAGGAATTCAGGCAGCCTCCAAACATGGAGGAGACCAGGACACGGATCTTCAGCATCCAGAGGGAATGCAGCCTGGCTGGAGACAGCTGGCTTAGGGCTCCCGATGTCAGAACAACGAGAAAACAGATCTGTGGTGCTGGGAGCCATTGAGCTTCTGTGGTGCGACAGGAAGCCCACGCACACTTTCCAAGTTAGTCGCTTCTCTTTACTCCCAAATATACCAAAGACTAGTGTTGGGAAGAGGCTTTCAAAACTCCTTCCTCCTGCGTCTGAGGTGTCGAAGGCACTATTTGCCTGCTTTGGAGGCCCAGACACTCTCTTCTGGAAGATCCAGTCGCAGGCCTCATGCTCGGCAGCCTTGCCCCTGAAGGGCGGGGTGGTTGCCAGGCAAAGGACTTCCAAGTTGATGCTAGGGCTAAGAGTTTTAGTTCAAGCTGCTATAAAAACAAACAAACATGAACAAACAAAAAACAACAACAACGAAAAAAAGATCACAGGCTAACTTAAACAAAAAATAATTTCTCCCGGTTTTGGAGGTTCAAAAGCAAGGCAGCAGCAAATCCAGTGTCTAGCAAGGACACTTTTTTGTGTGGGAACAGCCATCATGTGGAGACACACCGTCTTAAGGGGAATGGCAGAGCCATTGAGGAGACTGTCTACCCTACCTGCTTATCAGGGAACCAATCCAGTGTTCAGAAGCTCCACATGCATGGCCTAACACTTCTAAATGCCCTGCCTTTAACACTATCCCACCAAAGCTCAGACTCACAAACATACACTCACAAACACACACACACACACATAGACTCACACACACACAGACTCACAAACATTCACACACACACTCACACATACACACTCACACACATAGACTCTCACACACACAGACATTCACACACACACACTCACACACACACACATACACACACACACACATACACACACACACACACTCACACACACACTCACACACACGCTCACACACACACTCACACATACACACACACAATACACTCACAAACATTCACACACACACATACACACACACACACACACATTCACACACTCACACACACACACACACTCACACACACACACACACACACACACAGACACACATACACACACACACACACACACACACACACACACACACACACAACACACACACACACACACACACTCACATTCACACACACACACTCACACACACACACACACACACACACACACACACACTCACAAACATACACACACACACAAACACAACTCTGGGCCATCACACACAGACATTCACACACACACACACACACACACACACACACAATAGAGAACCTAAATATATCACAGAGTAGTGATATCAATAACAACACACACACACACACACACAGACTCACATTCACACACACACACTCACACACACACACACACACACACACACACACACACACACACACACACAGACTCACATTCACACACACACACACACATCGACTCACAAACATTCACACACACACACACACACAGACACACACACACACACACACACACATAGACACAAACACACACATACACACATACACATTCACACACACACTCACACACACATAGACTCACAAACATTCACACACACACACTCAGACTCACATTCACACACACACTCACACACACATAGACTCACAAACATTCACACACACACCCAGACTCACATTCACACACACACTCACACACACATCGACTCACAAACATTCACACACACTCAGACTCACATTCACACACACACTCACACACACATCGACTCACAAACATTCACACACACACGTTATTATGTGTGCTATATATTTTATTTCCAATAACTCTTTATTTCCAAGGCTTATTTAAAATGAAATGTCACATGGGAGGAAAGTCAAGTTATCTACTTCGGTGAAAGAATAAGGAATAGTTTTTTCAAAGAGGGGACTATGGGGCTGAACCTCCATGAGTAAAAGCAATGTAAGCTCTCCTGAAGGGACAGACGATGCCAACTCCTATTTGGATGGTGATGTTAGAGAAGGAAAGAGGAGCTGACGGCAGGGCAGTTATGCCAACTAACACCAGGAAACTGGAAGTAAGGATGGACAAAGAAAGGACAGCGGTGAGAGAAGCTTCAGTCAGATGCTGGCAGAGGTGACGGGCAAGCTCCTGACACTGGAAAGTGATGTACAGAATCTAAGAATCTGGTGTTTCAGCCTGGGTGAAGGCAAGGCATAAACCATTTCACAGGAATTTCCTCCTAGATATATTGAACAATTAGGGCATAGGGAGATAGGAATTATTTTAGGTGCTTTCTCATGACACGTGAGCCATAAGGCTTTGTAGTCAATGCAGAAGTAAATACTGTCTCTGGTGGATGGGATAGTAGCTAGATTTGTTTTTCCCTGTGAGCAGACGTGTGTGTCAACTGCTGATACCTGCAGAGAAATTGAACTTACCAACCACAATGCATCCGTGGAGGCCAATCATGAGCGCCGCGCTGTGGTACAGGGGCATGGTGGTGTAGATGACGTCATGAGCCTTAATTCCGGACCTCAGGGCAAGGCCGGTCCCATACCAGAGGCGATGGTGATTAATGGTTGCAGCCTTTGGAAGACCTTTGCAGAGACAGGAGAGAAGGCATTGGTGAGCCAGGTTGGCCATTACGGGAGGGAGATCTGGTGTATAAAATTCCCTCACACCGTGCTGGGAGAATTGCGTGAAGGTGGGGGCGGGTGGGGGTGAGCAGTCAGACATGGGCGTGTGTGGCTTTTAATGCTGAAAAGCACCAGAGAGTAAATATTTTAGGTTTTGCGAGGTCACGTGGTCATTGTTGTGCTAACCCATCTCTGCTAGTGTGCGGGATGCAACTGCACATGTACACAGGGCCTTAATGGTGGCCTGTCCTAAGAACATGTACTGCACATATACACAAAGCTTTAATGGTGGCCTGTCCTAAGAACGTGTAGAAGCTGCATTTGGTTCTCTGTGAGTCCCAAGGCAGGCAGGTGACATAGTACTGATCTGAAGAGGCTGGATCCTTACTCCGGGCTTACTACTTTCTAAGGCATTCTCATAAATTTCAATTTAAGAGATTAAAGCAAATGACATTGTCCAATCCAATTGACGAGAAAGCCAATTTTCGGAGACTCGACAGTGCAAAAAAAACTAATCTGTTTCATTTGCCAATTCCATCCAAAACACAAGGATGGTGCACTTTTTTTGTGGGGCGGGGGGAGATCTGCTCACATTTATAGATGTCCCTCACGTATCCAGCCTTTATTTCTTCATTTCTGTCATATGAGAATGTTATGATTTGTTTATACGATTTTGCTAACTCAGGTGATGCCATTGTGAATCACCTTGTTCACATGGCAACTCACAGCACGAACGATGCCGCAGGACCGAAAAGCATGTCTCTGTAATCTGAGTACATAAACGGTACATTGCCAGCTCTGACCCCTGGCCTGTAAAACATGAGAATGCTTCCTCATAGCCGTGCCAACGAAAGCGCCAACCCTGGGCCTTGCGCCACTCTGAGAAGTGTAAATGGTGCCTACTGTGACTTTAGTGTGCCAAACTAAGTAAGCACACTTGAGTTTTCTTAACAATAATTTGCACAATTAAAAAGGTGTTCTTTTAACAGTATGGTTTCAATACGCCTCAGGGACGGTTTACCTACTCAGGGGCTGGGCTTGAGCTTAAGGCGACTCTGTGAGGAGGAAGGCAGGTCTCTGCGGCACTTAGCCATGCACTGCCCCATGCACAGTTCATTCTGTGGTCAGCAAGCAACCTATCACAGTAAACACAATTCCCAGTTCATCTACCAGTGCCGCAGGACGCCGGACCTATGACAACACCCCACTCTACACTAACATTAGGAATAGAGGGAACTGTCAGTAGACCGTCACCACAGAAAAGACTCGTTTGAGTAGTGAAAGTTCTGAGCTGCGTTTTTAAAAGGATTCATCGTCTGTGCTTTGAGCACTTTCAGTAACTTAAGATTTTACACTGATCAACCAAGAAGAAGATTTTGTAACCATTACATCATTTTGAGCTGCCGATTTCCTTTGAGGGATAGGGGAAACATTTTGCTCTCTAAGTGCTTAAATGGACTCATTTAATTACCTTTGATAAGAGTAATATGAAAACATGTCATCCACAGGTAAAGCAAACAGTAGAATCAACACCAGTCGCTCTGCTTTCCTGTTAAATATCAAGGCTGAATTATGGGATTAATTTTTGGAGTGCTAGGAAACACCCCTAGACACTTTCCCATTTCCTCGACAAAGCACGCACCAGGGAGAGGCTCTACACTTTTCAGTGTTAGGATTGCCTTTCCCCATCACTCACCCAAAGCTCATTTCATCCCAGTTATAATAAAAGTTTACGGCCCCATCTAAACATTCTAATATTCCTATGAAATGACGGTAGACGTCCCATGTATTAAGGCAGTGTCTGTGTGCAGTGGACATCTTGCGACAACCACCTTTCTGTTGGCATGTTGGTTTTGAACTTTCGATAAATACAATATTATACACAGCACATTACTGGCATGGGCTTTAACCCCATGGCTTCTTAATGTTATCTACTTAAGGGAAATATTCAGTAAAAAAAATGACAGCGTGAAGAGACGCCTGCACTCACGTTCACCTGAGGCTTAGCCACTGCGATCTGTCCAATGGCTACTGAGGCTCTGTTGGAACAAAGGACTGAGACTCTGTGGGCTGGCGTTGAGATACGGGCTCAACCGACCTTTCAGTCTTAACCTTTGATTAGTTAGCAAGGAGGATGCATACATGACTCATAATTTAATTTCCTAGCATAGTAAGAAGGGTCATCACTATCAGCACGTGGGCCTGGCTTCCTGCCCTCTTTCCCAGAGGCTTCAGTTTGTTACGTTTTGGCAACAGTTTCCCAGGCTTTTGATAGGCAGATTCTGAATATTTATTACACGAATTAGAGAGAGGGTGTTACCACCTTAAGTGTATGAGTTTGGAGTTAGCCCAGAAGGTGAGTCTTGATACTTTACTTCTTGTCCTGGGAAGTCCTGGATCTCTTTATAAGTCTCTGAGCCTATGGAATGGGCAGACTGAAGGGCAGGGAGTGCTGAATGAGGGATGGCTTTGAGCCCCTTGAAGAATGTGGACTACAGTGACATGGACATTGCTAGTTTCAAGTGGCAGACACTGCAATGCTTCTCGATCATCCACAACACGCTAGTGTGCACATGATGACATACAGTGTTTCAGGCCCTGTGCCTGGCTCACTCTACATCAATATTGCACGGGAAAAACCAGCCTAAACATTCACGCATCACCCCATAGTTATCCTCTGGTGTATCCTTGTTTATATTGATCACATATTATAGATGGGCTCTGGATATCAAAGGAACAAAATACAATAAGCACTAAAACCTTCTAACAGCCCATTCAGGACCTTATCGAAACTATTTTTTTCTAGTTATTAGTTAACTGTTTGTGTGTTTTAGGGCAAACGACTGGGTGTGTGTAGAGCTGGGGAAAAGCCAATGGGATCACATGTGATTACACAGTGCTCGTGGGTGATGTGAATTCCCTGAAGTATTAGTTATCTGACAAGTTTTCCTACAGAAACGGCATTTAAAAGGTCAGGCCAGTGGTTAGCTCCTTCAGGGCAGGCCCGGGTCTTGGAAATCCTCTCTTATTTACCTGTGGTGCCCGAAGTATATATGTAGACTGCGGGTGTGGTGAACGTGACTTCAGACCTCCACGACTCCGGGATGGGGTCCGCTGACACTCCGTCTACTTTGTCCAGTACTGTGTCCACGCCATTAGTGTTAGAAGTTCTGCTTACGTAGAAGACGGACACGCCCTCCTTTTTCAGTGTTGGAAGAACCTCCTCAACAGCTTCCTGTAACTCTTAAGTTGGTGAGAGAAATCCAAGCAAACCACGTTAGCTGATTAGGCATGCACCGAGGCCCATAAACTTCACGATGCTTTGCAGCGACCTTTATTTTTCTAAAAATGTATTGATACAAGTGATACTTATAGTTATGAATTTTTTGAGACAGGGTCCCACTATGTAGTACTGGTTGTCCTGGAACTCCATGTGTAGAGCAGGCTGACCTCAAACTCTCAGCGATCCACCTGTTTCTGCCTCTCCAGTGGTGGGATTGAAGGCATGTACAGCCATGCCTCAGTAGTTCCTCATTTTAGTATGGAACTTGATGCATTTGAAAGCATACACACAGACACATGGACACAGACACACAGACACACAGACACATACAAATACACCCACAAACAGACACACAAACACGTACAGATACACAAAACACTGACAGACACAAACACACTTACACACACACAGACATACAAACACACAGACACACAGACACTGACAGACACACAAACACACACATGCACACAAACACACAAGCACACCCACTCACAGACACACAAACACACACAGACATACAAAACCACACACACTGACAGACACAAACACCCATCCCTACACAGATACACACAGACACTGACGGACACATACACACCCCCCCACAGACACAGACACTCACACAGAGACACACAGAGACACAGACAGACACAGACACACAGACACACACAGACATACAAAACCACACACACTGACAGACACAAACACCCCCCCCCACAGATACACACAGACACTGACAGACACATACAGAGACACACACACAGACACACACAGAGACACTGACAGACACAAACACACACCCCCACACACACAGACACTCACACAGAGACACACAAACACACCCCCCACAGACACAGACACTCACACAGACACAGACACTGACAGGCACACACACACACACACATACACACACACACACACACACACACTCACCTCCCCCACAGACACTCACACCCTGCCCCCACGATTCCAATATCTGAAGGAATTAAAGTTGAGTCCTGATGGTTCCATGAGCTCTGCTGATGGTTTGAGAAGACATCACAGAAATGAACACTGTGGGCAAAAACCCAAACAGTTTCAGTGCACGGAAGCACCAACAGGCGTTTCCAGAACATACCACACATAAAGGTCACTAATGTTGTGAAGTCTGAATCACATGTGAGTATAGGTGTCACAGAAAAATCTACTTTTCCATGGGTTGAGTTAAAAAACAGTTCTGACTTAATATGCAAAGTTTATTTCATACCTGCTACTTTGATATCCTGCCCTTAATCTACAAAATGAAATATCTTTTAGGCTGATCTGTCTTGAATCGTAATAACTGAAGTAAATACATACATATTATTTTAAAAAGACTTACTTATTATTATTTTATGTGTATGGATGTTTTGCTCGCACGCGTGCCTGCTGTCTGTAGAGGCTGGAAGAGGGTAAGACTCCTTGGAACTAGAGTTGACAAGCAATTGCTTCTTAGCCCGTCTCCTCGCTGTCAACCCCTCTCTGATTCCAGTGACATCTGCTTCACTACTGCTCAGTGTCCAGTGCCCCCCCTTCACCGTTCTTCAGGGTCCGCGCAGTCCCTCTAATGGAGCACACTCTCCTCGATGGGAGGAACTCAATCTCATCCCTGCTGGCCTTTCTTATGCCATCTCTGACTGTCCTCTACCCCTTGCCTCTACTCACATGATCCACGTGAAGCCCATGTTAAGCCTGCTTGCATTTAATAACCTTTGTCCAGGCCATTCCACCTGCTTAAAAATGGTCGTTCACCCCTGTCACCTAAAAATCCCTGGTCCTCCTTCAAGGCAGCCCAGGGGTAAGTCTCTTGCTGCCTTTACTTTGTAAAGTTCGCTGCTCTCTTCTCTGGCTCTCACATAGGTCTGAGCATACTTGTTCCAGGATGTTTAGTACAGTGTGACAAGATTCAATTCTAGTTAATGTGAAATCCTCCAATTAAGGAATCATAACATCTTGTACAAAGGAGTGCATCTGTGCAGAAGGCTAGGGACAAGTCGAAACTGCTTACTTAAAAGGATTTGCAACTTGGGATACTTTGAGTGGATAAGACTTTATTAAAATGGAATGCAACGACTTCTGCATCTGACGCTCTTGGCAGACACTTGGTCTATGATCCTTTTCTATGACAGAAGGAATGGTCAAGGTGGGTGTCACCTTGAGGTTCCAGGGTCTTGCTTACCTTACTAGAGAAGTCTTTCCTCCCTTAGGTTAAAGCTACTGATGTGAAGACTGAAATATAAATTTCCATGTGTGAATGTTGTCTGTTAGCTATATGACAACCAACTAGGACACAAAAATCTCAAATACTTGTATTTGTCATAGTCTAAGGTCCTCTGGAATGGGAAGCTGAAGTCTGTGTAGGGCATGCTGTGAGGTGACCAGGGGGAAGTAAACTAGATAGAGAAGTTGAACCAATACAGCACATCAGTGGCCTCCCCAGCAGGTCCTGACATGGGCCCATAGCATTGTCTCAAATTAAGGGAGCTGACCCCTGCCTCTAAGCTTTCCCATTAGCCAGTTAGACTGGCTCCCTCAAGGAGAGCCGTCGACTGGTGTGTGTGTGCGCGTGCGTGCGTGCGTGCGTGCGTGCGTGCGTGCGTGCGTGCGTGCGTGCGTGCGTGCGTGTGTGTGTGTGTGTGTGTGTGTGTGTGTGTGTGTGTATTAACTCTCTTTAGCTAAAGCAGGTCCTGGAACAAGTCTCTGCCTTGTTGGAGAGGGTGTTCTCTTGACTTGCTCTGCGTGTTCAAGTATGTGGACTTCGGATATGAGTAATAAGGCAATTACTGTGCATCCTGATGGACAGAGCAAGTCAAGCCTTACTGAAAGCTCGGGAAGGAAAAGATGAAGCCTGAAGGCCGTGGAGCACATCTGTCAGATCCTCCTTGGTTTACACGGTAGAGAGGATACACTCCCAGAGAAAGCAGTATACACTAGGTGGTAGGATACACGAGATGGTGGGCTGGGGAGATGGGTGCATGGTTAAGGGTGCTTGCTGTCTTATCGAGAAGGCTAGAGTGTGGATCCCAGCATCCACATACAAGGCAGACATAGTCCCATTCACTCCTATAACCCCAGAGCTTCAGGGAAGGGGTTGGGGGATGGAGACAGGAGGATGTCTCTGGCTTGCTTGCTGCCAGCCAATAAGTTCCAAGTTTATACTTCTCCAGAGGAACAAGGCAGAGTGGTGGAAGGGAACAGCTAATACCACATACCACATATCTACCACACATGTCCGGGAAGGGGGGGGGAGAGAGAGAGAGAGGAAGAGAGAGAATGAGAATGAATGAGATTTCCTGTTCTATCTATATTCTGTGTTTGGTTTGCTGTGTGAAAACCACTTGCTAGGAACATGGTCTTCTGTCAGCTTCAACACTGACAGGTTTATCTTCCTGAAGATAATGTTTTTCCATGTGGTTAATGAGATTATACTCTGCCAAGGGGAAGACTCCTGGAATGTACAACACAGAGAAAAACCACATTCTCTGAGCAACAACTTAGGCAAGCGATCATGAACCTTGATTTTCTTTACACATAGAGAATTTTGAAGGAGTAATTGGGAGCTAAATATTTTTTTTTCAGACTTGAGCCTGGTAAGCCTTAAGAGTCTCTAAAAGTCAAGCTGGCTGGGTTAATTCTCAAGACAAAGGCCACTGTACATCTCTTTTACATCTATGTCTTTGCATCAGATCCTCTGGGACTGGGGTTACCATGTGGAGTACTGGGAATCGAACCCAGGTCCTCTGAAAAGGTAGCCAGTGCTCTTAACCATGGATCCAACTCTCCAGCCCATGTATATGCACTTTGTAACAAAGAGTTCAAGAATTTTCATCAGCTTAAAAGCTGAAATTTAAAATACAGAAATAAGCTCACCTCTGCAGGACCACAAATAACCAAAGTAAATTCTTTGCAGAAAGAACGCTGCTGGAGGTGTCACACAACACCTGACTTCAAATTACACTGCAGAGCCACTGTGACACAGGCAGCATGGCGCTGCCACAGAACAGACATGCAGACCAACAGGATGGGACAGAGGACTCAAGAATAAATCCACACAGCTGTGGCCACCTAAGCTTTAACAAAGGTATAAAAATATGCTGGAAAAAGATATTCTGTTCAACAGATGCTATTGGAACAAATTGGATATCCATCTATAGAAGAATGAAATTAGACCTATAGCTCTAATCTTGCTCAAAAACAAACAAACAAACAAACAAACAACCAATTCAAAGTGGATCAAGAGGCCGTAGTTTAAAACCCAAAACGCTGAAGCCGTTGGAGAAAACTGCTGGGTGAGGAATGAACTTCAAGACAAAGGCAAGAGCTTTCCAACCAGGAAGCCAACGGCATAGGAGTTAACAAATTAAGTCTAAGGAATTAAGTCTCAGGAGCTAACAAATGGGGTTGTAGGAAAGAAAAGTTTCTGCATAGCAAAGGAGAACATCAGCAGAGCGAACAGACAGCCTACAGGATAGGTACGATCCTTGCCAGCTTCCTCGGACAAGAGGCTCATATCTAGAATATGTAAACAACTGCAAAAATTAGATATGCCATAACCCCGTCAATCAACACAGGGACTAACACAACGATGGGGTGGGGGAGGAGGGGTTTCGAAAGAAGAAGCACAAGTGGTCAACAAGTATCCCAAAAAGCAGGTAGCAACTTCTCCATCAGAGAAATGCAAATTAGAGCTACCTTCAGATTGCTTCTCATCCCAGGCAGACTGACCTTCATCCAGAAGTCAACAGCAAAGAGACAGGAGAGGAATACTTCCAGCTACCTCTTTCCTCACATCATCTCCAAAGTGACCTTCTGCATTCAAGAGACTTACCAATATTAACACAGATCACCCACCCTGGTAATAACTTCCTTTTACAAAGTAACAAGGTTGAAAGAGTATCCCAGTTAAGAAGTAGAGAAGTTGTCTCTTCCCAGACAACCAGAAATTACTGGGAAGGGTTTTGTGACAGGATGTGAGGAAAGAGGAACCCTTATTCATTGCTTCTGGGAATGCAAACCTGTAAAGGGCATTATGGAAACCAGCATGGATTTTCTCCAAAAAATTGAAGACAGAACTAATATAGGACCCAGATCTACCTATCCTGGGCATCAACTCACAAAGCACCTAAACTTCCTTGCTCGCTGCTATAATATCCACAATATCAAGGACTGGGGCCAGCTTAGGCTATCGCTGGATGAGCGGACAATGAAAACCTACTCACACACAATAGAGTTTTATTCAGCCGTAAAGAAAACTGAAATCTGCAATCTGCAAGAGAATGCATAGAACTGGAGAGTATTAAATGAGACAATCCAGGCTCAGGAAGATAAAAATGATATGTTCTCCCTCACATTCGGGTTCTAGCTTACGGTGTGTGTGTGTGTGTGTGTGTGTGTGTGTGTGTCTGTGTGTGTGTGTGTGTGTGTGTGTGTGTGTGTGTGTGTGTGTGTGTGTGTGTGTGTGTGTGTGTGTGTGTGTGTGTGGTGTGTACAAGATCACGAGAGGAGGAAAAAGAGTTGAAGATGGGGGAAGAACACAAGTGACACAGAAGCAGTGGTGAAAGGGGACAAGAGGAATCAGACGACATCAGAGCAGAAGGGGAGAATCAACATATTTTTTTTTCCCTGAGAGAGAATCTTATGACATAGTTCTAGCTGACCTGGAAATTGTTAGCCTTGGATTCCCAGATGCCTTTTGAGTGCTGAGATTAAAGGTGTGCACCACCATGTGCAGCATACAAAAACAATTTTTAAATAGAAATTAAACCTGAAATTGTATGTGCTAATTAGATATCAAGACAAAACTAGTTCACCTGTCTGTACCAAGCTCAGATGGTTGATCAGAATAAACAAGTGTCCTGGAAGTGGGAGGAAAAATCTGCCCGTGTCTCCAGGTCCTTGTTGCTATCCAGAGACCTGGGCAAGCATCTGAGGTCCTGCCTTACCTACCAGACGATCCTAAGAATCAGTCCAATCAATACTTTTCCACTCTAGCACATCTAGGTCTACTTTGGACTCTGGTTCTTTTTACAGAGACTGTTCCAGGTCAGAGGGCATGATGTACAAAGGTATCTCTGGTATTTGGAGAAAGAAACTGTTTTTCAAACATGTGCCTGTTCTCAAAGGTTAGTTTGCACATTTCCACACGGCACAGCTACCAAACATGTAACTTTGGACTCTGTGTTTTGCTCTCTCAGGAACTATTTCGGGTCAGAGTGCAACTCTGTGTCTTGTAGAAAGAAATCTCAGGGATTCAGGAAAAAAAGGGACATTTTGGTTTTAAGCTGTGTCCCATCTTAATGCTAGTGAGGGCTTTAGGCCCCCTAGCAAGTTAGGGTCAAGTCTGACTTAAATGTAGGAATCTCAGAATATTCTCCATGTAAACATGGTGTCCTGTGGTAAGCCACTACTGTCTGCACCAGGCAGGAAGTACTTGTCCAGCATCCCTAATTTGAAAGTTAAAGTGCTCCAGAATTCTTTTGTGTGTGTGTGTATGTGTGTGGATGTGCGTGTGCATGTGCGTGTGTGTCCATAATTGTATAACACCACAGCAATTAGCTTTGTTTCTCATACAACATTATTAAGTACACTGTATAAAATTACCTTCGGCCCAGGCAGTATGGTGTATATGAAACACAAGCAAACTCTTTGGACTTGGATTTCATCCATAAGGTGGCCCATGATATATACACCAAAATTCCAAAATCTGAAAAAATATGAAATCTGGACACTTTTGGGTTTGAGCAGTTCAGACCAGGGATACCCAACCTCGAGGTAGTTGCGTCTCTGACTTCATTACAAAAGCCAAACTCATTAGTCATTTAAACTTCAGTCTCTTTGTCAGTGAAACTGTAAGGCCTATGAAGTTCCCCCAAGTGGAGCAGGGGAGTCTAAGCAGGAGATGTTGAAGTGCTTCCTCGCGTGTCACACAGGTCACTGGATTAATAACTTCGCTCTGAGAAAGCTGGCAGCAGAACAGGGTTTTGATGGCCTTCCAGTTCTGAAGGGTGAAGTCTCTAGAGAGTGTTGGGAAGTGTCTTTGAAGGGCTAGGCCTTTTGCATAATTTGCTGCCTTTAAGATCATCCCTCTGCTTTTAAACTTTAGTTTGAAGCCTCTGATTTTCATATTACGTATTTTATGTCACAGGCAACAGGTTTATACATTTCCTGGTTTCCTAGAAGTAAATGGACATTTAGAGTTTTGGGGGACTAGGCAAACTGCTTGGCTTGTCCCAGTTTCCTGAGCGATGGAGTGAAGGGCAGAGCAGATAGACTCTTGACTCTCTGAAGCTCTAAAGCGTACATCTGTGTAGAGGATTGCACTATATAAGAAATGTGGTCTTTGAAGATGGAGCTAGGCTAGAAAAATCTGCCTGTTTCCTCAATCATACAATGGAGGTGAGATTTTAAACTTATCAGAGTATTAAAGCCATCCATTAGAGTGTTTGGCACAGATGGGCATCCCAGAGTTGGGACTTCTGGATTCCCTTCTCTCCTGTATTGATACTGATGTCTTTCTACCTTACCCTGGTTAGGCCTCTCCTAACTGACTGTGAGAAGCAGCCCGGGTGAGGGCGTTCAGAGACTGTTAGGAGCTGAGGAAGTGAAGGGATGGAGATAGGAAGCGACTTTCCCATGACTGCAAGTCTACCAAGGACTAAAGCCTGAATCCACTATAGTTCTCATCCAAGGCCCTCTGAATTTTAATGTCAATGTTTTAAGTTCTGATTGGAGTAAAGGATTTATAAGTGGATCCCTCTGGATAACCCCAAGTCTTCTTTAGACGGTGGATGTGAAGCGTTGGATCGCTCGCTGGGCTGCACTTAGAAACCCCGTAATATGCTCTGTGTGTTGTGAGGATTAAAAACAACGTTGTGCATATACAGTGGTCCCCTGGGTTAACATTGGGGAGTGTGGTGTGGTGGGTGGGTACAGCCTTGTGCAGAACGTGGAATTTTTTTTTTCTTGTCATCTCTAAACAACACAACGCAAGAACGAGTGGTTCAGTATTCAATATTACAAGAGTATTACAAGTACTCTGGACTCCCGCACTGGAGGACTGAAGAGGTTAGCATACATAGTGCTTAGAAAGACAGGCCACTTTACATCTAGTGATTCTAAAGATTATCAATGAGGTCGTACCCCTGGAACTGTCCTCTTTTCCCACTTCCGGCCTCCTACCACACTGCAACCCCGAAACCAAGGCATTGAGTCCCCCCTCCCACCCCTGGTGTTAAGGCCGGCGGTCTGCAGCTCACCTGGGGAGGCCAGCAGCACCTTCGCCCCGCAGCACTGAAAGCAGTGCAGCAGAGACTTGGCACGGATGTTGTAGTTGAGGCACGCCATAGGACAGCCCAGTTTGAGCAGTCCCAGCCAGAGCCACACGTAGGCCGGCTCATTGCCCATGAAGAGGGCCACGCAATCCCCCTGCCGCAGGCCCAGGTGATCATGCAGCGCCCGCGCTACTTGGTTGCTGCGCCGGTCTACCTGGGCGTAGGTAAGCGTCTCGTCGCGAAACAGCAGGAAGGGCTTGTGCGGGGTCTTGCGCGCTTGCTCCAAGAAGACATGCAGGATGGTGCGCACCGGTCGCCGCTGCCGGTAGCTGCGCACCTGCCGGGCCATGTTGGCCAGTTGCAGGAAGAACCGCACGTCCTGGAGGAGGTAGGGGCAGCAGCAGGTGAGCAGCAGAGGCAGCAGCAGCAGCCCCGCCAGGCCGGTGTAGAGCACAGGCAGCATGGCGGTGGCTGCCGGGTCCCCGGTCCCCGCCGGGGCCGAGGGAGCGCTCGAGGCGTGCAGCGCGGCGGCGGGCGGGAGAGAAGCAGAGCAGGTGCTGACGACCGGGTTCGGCCGCCGGACGCGCTGCGACTGCGGGTGGCGGCTCGGCTGCAGGTGCCCGCAGCGGACACCGCTGTGCGGGCGGGACGGCTGTGGGTCCCGCCCCCTCGTGGGGCACCTCGTGTGCTCAGGGGGCGCGCCCTTGTCAGCTTGGGTGGCCCAGGATGCCACAGCGCTTGTTTTCAGCGTTTGGGGTCAGGTGAGATCTAGTTCTCCGCAAACGACGCTCGGCCCAAAGAACCCAGGTTGAAAAAGGTCGGAGGCGGCGACTCAGACGTGGGGCTGTTGCTAGTTATTCTTCTCACATAGAGCCTTTGTTTAATCAAACACCTAATAAACGCACCGCGACCCTATTATTAATAGCAGGCAGCAGGTGCCACCGCCAACCCAGAGTCCCACCTCCCCTCCTTGGTCCCAGAGGCTTTCCGCTAGATCTCTCTTTGTTTCTCCACGTTTGCTTCTCTGCTCAGGCAAGTCTCCTGTGGCGAAGGTTTCAAGGTTGAACAAAAGCACCAGAGATGATCGCATCCAACTGTCTCCAGTCCGGGCCACCGCTGCATCAGTCAGCCCCTCTAGGCATTTCGAGCCTTTCCTGATTTGGGAAATCAAGCAACCGGGTCCTGTTAATTTGTTTTGAGATTTCGTTCTGTTAAGCGATCCTCTGTCCAACATCGACAGTACTGTGGACTCAGTTCGACAACACATTTACCAAGCAGACACACAGAGCAAACTAAATAAATAATGGCATATCTCAAAGGTCATTTCTTCAAGAAATTTGATCTATGTATTAATGCCCCTTAGGATCAGGACCCAAGTAAAGATCAGGACCTAAGTGCTTCCTTGTCACAGTCTCCTGTGCTTATCCATGTTGTTGTAAGACAATCACAGTTTTGAAACTTGAGTCCTTCTCAGATGATCCTTTCGTGCTTGTTCACTGACAAGAGAGGGAAGTTGGCGATTCTTGGTCATGCCCACTGCAGCTGTGGTTTCCTATGTAAGCCCTGGAGCTATTGACAGGCAATGACTGGTAAGTTTTCTTTAGCGATGTGGTTGACCTTATTGGAATGGATAAAGTCCTACTGTACACACACACACACACACACACACACACACACTCTGTACAAATTGGAATATTGGAAAAAAGAAGAGGGCATCAAGGAGAGAGGTGGAGATTGGATCTGGAAGTAGTTAGGAGTGAATATGATCAAAATGCATTGTGTGTATCTGTGAAGTTCTCAAAGAATTAATAAAAATGTTATGCTAAAAAGGATTCCTAGTAATATGTGAAATTTGAAAACGGAGCCTGTTAGCCACTCTCTCAGCACCATGAGTCGCAGTGTTATTTTGTCCTCCTATTTTCTAGGTGTCTGTCCATATCTTCTTTTTATTTCCATTACTTAAAAAAAAGTCTCTTATAGCATCTGTCTGACCTCTTTTAAATTCTCAGGATCACCTCAAGCAGCGCTTTCCTGTGTCCAGACTGTCTGTCTACTGCTGGTCTAGCTATCATCCAGCGAATAGTTTCATCAGTTCCCGGAGGGGTTGGAGGGCTTTCGTCATCCCTGAGGAGAAGGCAATGGTATTAGCCACAGAACGGTTCGCTGGTGTGCACAGTTTTTCCTTCTGTGATGCTCAGGGCCAGCTCTTTTTCCCCATTCCATCTCTTTAAAAAAGTTGTTTATTATTCGTGTGTGTGTTTGTGTGTGTGAGCGTGTGTGCCCGTGTGACTGCGTGGGTGTGTCATGGCACGTGTGTGGTGGTCATTGGACTACATTTGTAGAGCGGGTTTTTCTTCTCCCTTTATGTAGGTTTGGGGAGGTCCAGCTCAGGCGCCAAGCTTTCCCAGCAAACATCTTTACCTGCTGAGCCATCTTGTCAGCCCTTTCAGTGTAGCCTTCTGACCTGAAATCCCTTCCTCGAGCTCTCTACCCAGAAAGCTCTGTTATCACAGATGTCCTCCCTCCCCTTCTTCCTGTTCCTCAGGTTAGGAGTGACAAGGGAAAGCAAACAAGGCCCAAGGGGCTCAATTAGAAACAGGAATTAGGCAGGAACTGGTAAACCCAGCAATTAGATAGGCTTCAAGTGGCTTAAGTTTCAAATCTGAGTTTATTCTCCCTTCTCTCCTTCTTCTATTTACATCCTCTCTTCTCATCCAGGTTGTTCCTCATAAATCCAAGATGGCTGCCCTTAACCCATATGGCGTGTGCTTCCTGGATCAGGGTCAGAGAAATACAATAATCCTTTTTCTTAGAAGTTTTCATTTAAAACTTTCATGACTGGATGATGATGCTTATCATAGAATCAGGCCTCTGTGGGTACTGGAGAGGAGAATTGCTGGTTGGCTTGATCTAACCAAGGCTCAAGTCTATCCAGACCAGTGGTTCTCACCCTTCCTAATGCTGTGGCTGTTTACTGCCATTCCTTATGTTGTGGTGACCCCCAACCATAAAATTATTTCCATTGCTACTTCATAACTGTAATTGTGCTACTGTTATGAACATAATTTAAGTGTTTGATATGCAGGTTATCTGATATTTGACCCTCAAAAGGTCGAGGCCCATGGGTTGAGAACTGCTGGTCTAATCATTTGTTAGAAACTTCAGGGTACTATGAAATGGGAGATAGGGCTGGAGGTGGCTGAGGGTTTAAGAGCGTGTGTCAACCCAAGTTCGATTCTCAGCAGTTAAGTCAGGAAGCTCACAACTGTCTGAAATTCCATCAGCACGGGGGTCTGATGCCTCTGGGGCCTGTGGCTTCTGAAGGTTCCTCCATTCCCATGCAAGGGCACAGACACAGACACACACACTGAAAATAAACCTTAAAATCCATGTTGGGGGAGACAAAGGGAGAAAATTTCAATAGAAGACTAGAGGAGGAAATGAACAAGTCCATGTCTTGGGGATCTTCAGCCCAGGGACTTTAACTTTGAGCCCGGAGTCACCTTTGCTCCACTCCCAGCTAACAGTTCTTCCATTTACATGTGTCACCATAATAAAACACCATGAACTTTGTAGCTTCGACAAATCCATTTCTCATAGTTTTGCAAAACTGCCAAGTGCTGGCTTGGTGCCTGGCGATAGGAAGTTTTTCCACAGATGTTACTGGAGTCTGTCCTCACCTGGGGAAGGGCCAGTGAGCTGTTTTGCAACCTGTTTTATCAGGACACTAATGGCTCAAGGGAAAATCTATTCCAATAATCGCTGTGCTGTCTGTCCCCTCTGGGGTTGTATTCAGTTTGATTTGGGGTGGAGGAAGTACAAACACGGACAGACTTCCTGGGAAGGGTCTCTCCTCTCACAGCTCCACACTCACTGATCTCTATCCTCTTCTGCATGTATCTTTATTGACTATTGTATTTGTCCATCATGCTAGACTATCCCTTGTAGGAGCTGAGCACTGACTCCTTGGCTCTCTCAGAATGTTATCAGTGCCTCAGTATGTCAAAGGTCTACTCATGGCACTGTTATGGGATATAATCTAGAACTCGAAGTTTGAGTTTGGTCTTACTCTTCTGACTATGACTCAGATTTTATTAACTTCATTAACATATATTTATTGAGACTGCCCTATAAATAAAATATAGGCAGCAGTGGACATTTAGCAGTGAACTTAGACTTAATTCCGGTGGCTTCTTTCAGAAATACTTCTTTAACAAGTTCAATTTACGTCCCATCACAACTCCACGTGTGTTCCTTACCTCTGTTCCTCTGGACTCTACCCCTCTACATCTCAACTTGCCATACTCGGTGCTTAGATTTCTGGATTTCTCAGCCCAGGAGCATTTAAATAAATCCTGGGTCTCAGAAATAGGACAGTCAGTTTTAATTTTTGTTTGTTTAAGCCTCCCACTCCCATCCCAAACAGCATATTTTAATTATTTAGTAAAGTACATTTCAGACCCAAGAGAAAATATGCCTGTTCTGTACACTTAAAAATGGTTATTTTATGTTATGTGTATTTACCACAATAAGCATTGAAATTGGTTATGCATCACACCAACATGTAAAGATAGAAGACAAGCACAGTGGTGTGTATGTACAATCTCCCTCTAACTGTTCAGAAGGCTGAGGCACAACTGGGAGCTCAAAGCCTGCTGCGTAACAGCGAGCTGCTATTTCAGGTGCAAATGGGAAAAATTAAAATAATTTTGAAGGTAGAAAAAGACAAGGTTTTGTCTTAGCATACATACAGAAATTTTTAGAAAGATGTTTTTCTGTATAATGTTGTCCATTCTGAAGTATAAATTTAATACTGAAATGTAATACAGAGTCTAATTTTGGGCTTTCCTTAACTCAAGACTGTCCTGTCACAGAGATTCTCCAGTGTCACCTCTTCAGTGAGCTTTTAGGAAGATGGGAGTTAGGTTCCACCTCATCCAGTCTTTCTTTCTCTCTCTCTCTCTTTCTCCCTTCCTTCCTTCCTTCCTTCCTTCCTTTCTTTCTTTCTTTCTTTCTTTCTTTCTTTCTTTCTTTCTTTCTTTCTCTTTCTTTCTCTCTTTCTTTCTTTTTTATTCATCTTTATTAACTTGAGTATTTCTTATTTACATTTCAATTGTTATTCCCCTTCCCGGTTTCCGGGCCAACATCCCCCTAACCCCTCCACCTCCCCTTCTCTATGGGTGTTTCCCCTCTCCATCCTCCCCTCATTACCACCCTCCCCCAACAATCACGTTCACTGGGGGTTCAGACTTGGCAGGACCAAGGGCTTCCCCTTCCACTGGTGCTCTTACTAGGCTATTCATTGCTACCTATGAGGGTGGAGCCCAGGGTCAGTCCATGTAAAGTCTTTGGGTAGTGGCTTAGTCCCTGGAAGCTCTGGTTGCTTGGCATTGTTGTTCATATGGGGTCTCAAGCCCCTTCCAGCTCTTCCAGTCCTTTTTCTGATTCCTTCAACGGGGGTCCCGTTCTCAGTTCAGTGGTTTGCTGCTGGCCTTCGCCTCTGTGTTTGTTGTATTCTGGCTGTGTCTCTCAGGAGCGATCTACATCTGGTTCTGTCAGGGCTCCTCACTTTTATCATCGTGATTGTAGACCCCAGCAGAATTTGAATGCAATTTTCACGGAAACTGAAAAAAAAAATCTTCAACTTGATGTGGAAATACAAAAGACCCAGAATAGTCAAAAGATTCCTAAACAACAACAACAACAACAACAACAACAACAACAACAACAAACCCCCAAACCCACCAACCAACCAACCAAACAAACAAATAAAAATTCTCACTGTCCGAGCTAACACTCTACCTGATTTTAAGTTATATTACAGAGCAATAAAAACAGCATGCCACTGGCATAAAAATAGACACAATGATCAGTGGAAGAGAACTGAGACCCATGTATACGCCTCACCCATTCAGCCTCTTGATTTCTGGCAGAGGCCAACAGCACACGTTGCAGAAAAGACAGCATGGAACTGGGTAGCTGCATCTAGAAGAATCCAACTACGTCATTTTCTCTTCCACATAAAACTCAACTCCAAAATGGTCTTCAAGGTAAGACACGCATCCCGAATCGGGCTGCACATGGAATTTGCTTCAACTTGCAGACACACAAAAGGATCCCAGTAGTGTGGGCACTAAGACCAATGATTTATAAGTGAGATCGCATGAAACTAAAATCTTCTGTGTAGAAAAAGACACCATCATTCAAATGAAGATGTAGCCAAAAGAATGGGGGAAAAAGTCATGGTCAACTATACACTTAACAGAGGGTTGGTATTTACATATACAAGGAACTAAAAACCTGAACATCGAGAAGACAAACAACCCAGTTTTTAGGAAGTTCTCAAAACTAAATAGTTCTCAAAAGATGAAATACAAGTGTTCGAGAAAATATTATAATAAGAATGTTCAACATCCTTAGCATTTATCGCCTTGACAGCTAAGATTACTTTGGGGCTGGAGAGATGGCTCAGTGGTTAAGAGCACTGACTGCTCTTCCAGAGGTCCTGAGTTCAAATCCCGGCAACCACATGGTGGCTCACAACCATCTGTGATGCCCTCTTCTGGTGTGTCTGAAGACAGCTACGTGTACTTTATATAATAAATAAGTAAACAATCCTTGGGTTCCGTCCTCAGCTCCAGGAAAGAAAAAAAAGACTATTTTGAAATTTTATTTCACTCCAGTCAGGATGGCTAACATCAAAACAAAAAAATAATAAAACATGCTGGGGTGCATATGGGGAAAGGGGACACCTGCTCATTCTGGTGGGAGTGCAAATGGGTACAGTCATTGTGGAAACCAGTGTGACTGTTCTTTAAGAAGCTAAAATAAGCTCAGCAGGGGTGGCGCACGCCTCCAATTCTAGCACTTGGGAGGCAGAGGCAGGCAGAGCTTTGTGGGTTCAAGGCCAGCCCAGTCTACAGATAAAGTTCTAGGTCAGCCATGGCTACACAGAAAAACCCACTCAAAAGCCAACCAACCCACCAACTAAAACTAACAACAAAGACAGAACAAAAACCAAATCTCTCAGACAAAACCAAACGGAACAGAACCAAAAAGGCTAAAGATCAATCTACCATGTGATCTAGCTATGCCTAATAACCAACAGACCATGCACTCACGGTCTTACAGAAACACGGGCTTATCAGTGTTTATTGGAACCTGTGACTAGATATGTCATGGATTCAAGAGGAGAACTTACTACCATTGTTTTGCTAAATGGACATAGTATGCTGGCTTCCGGTGACTTGCTGCTATCTGGTAAATGAGTCTTGCTTCTTGCATCAGAGAAACTTCCATCTTCAGCAAACACTGATTAACACAGGGCCCTAAAAATGGCCAAAGGAGAGGGAACAGGAAACTTTGGGGTGCCCAAGGCTCAGGGATCATTCCAAGGAGGGAGTGGGAAGATTGTAAGAGGAAAAGGTGGCGGAGAACTGTAAGTAAACAATGTTTTCTGGACAAATCAGGGTAGTTGTACGCATGAATTCATACTAGTGGAGACATCAGGCACGAGAACTGTGCAAGCTCAAGCCACACAAAATCTCAGCATTGAGAAGGAAAGGTGGGCATGAAGCCCCACCCCTAATGAAGCCTGAACCCCAGTGAACTAGACAGTTGGGGGAGGGCAATAGGGGGAGGGTGGGGAGGGAACACCCATAAGGAAGGGGGAGGGGGGAGGGGATGTTTGCCCGAAACCGAAAGGGAATAACACTCAAATGTATATAAGAAATATTCAAGTTAATAAAAAAAAAAAAAAAAAAAAAAAAGGAAAGGTGGGCATGAAGCCCCACCCCTAATGAAGCCCCACCCCAATGAAGCCCCACCCCCAATGAAGCCCCACTAATGAAGCCCCATCCCGATGAAACCCCACCCCTAATGAAGCCCCACCCCCAATGAAGCCCCACTCCTAGCTAAGGAGCTATATTAACTAGTAGATGGAGAGGGTGAGTCAGGTTTCTTTAGGGATGTGGTCCTTTGTGGATTGACCACACTCCAGTGAAAGGCCACACATCCAAGTGTGTGTATGAACAGCACACACATATTAGAGTTAATGGGTTTAGAAATAAAAAATAGTACAAAGCTGGAGAGGTGAATGTGATAAAAATACATTGTACAAAATTCTCAAAGAACTAATAAAAACAAGAAAAAGAAGTCTATAACTTGATATAGGAAAGGAAAGACTATCACCAAAAATTTGCAGAACTAGTTCTCTGTCTGATACCAAAGCCAGACAAAGGTTCAGAAAAAAGAGAACTACAGACCAATATCCCTACAGACCATAAGCATAGATGCAAAAATTCTCAATAAAATACTTGCCAAATAAATTCAAGAATACATTAAGAAGATTTTTTTACTATGATCAAATTGGTTTTATTTCAGAGATGGAGGGATGATTTGATAGGCATAAGTCAGCAAATGCTATCAATTATGTAAATGGTCTCAAAAACAGAATCATGTGGTCATCTCAATAGATGCAGGAAAAGTTTTCTGACAAAATTCAGTTTTCAGCAAAGAGGCAGGGCACACATTAACTTACAAGGATCAGCACACATTTTATATACCAGCGATAAACATACTGAGAAAGAAATTATAAAAAATAATTCACAAGGGCCTACAAAGCAAAGTCACAATAAAACAAAAACAATAAAAATCCAAAACAAGGGGTTGGGGATTTAGCTCAGTGGTAGAGCGCTTGCCTAGCGAGCACAAGGCCCTGGGTTCGGTCCCCAGCTCCGGAAAAAAAAAAAAAGAAAAAAAAAAAGAAAAAAAAAAAGAAAAAAAAATCCAAAACAAAACAAACAAAAGCCAAACAAAACCACCCTTAAATAACCCCAACCGAGGGGGCACGAAAGGTTTTTACAAGAACTTCAAGACATGGAAGAAAGAATTACAGCGACAGTGGATGGCAGAAAGATCTCCTATGCTGCTGGATTGAAAGAATTAGTATTTTAGCCAGCCTACCAAAGCAATCTTCAAATTCCATGTAACCCCTATCAAAAGACCAGTGACATTATTGAACAAATAATCTTTTTTGAGTAAGTCATCTTAAAATTGATGTTATATAAATTTTAGGTAAACATAATTCAGTAAGGCTCTTTGAGGCTTTATCAACCTTAGTGTCTTTTGCCCTTCTTCTTTGGTGACCTCTGTCCCCATTCCCTAGTTGAATCTCCCTCCCTGTTTTCTCACTTACCCTTCACATCACCTCTGCTATTCCTGTCGCCGCTCGCTGCAGTCCCTTTACACTTTCCTGTGGTTCTGCATATGGTGTAGTCACCTCTGAGGGTCTGCAGCGAGCGGCTGCTGACAAGGGAGAACACGCAATGCTGGTCTTCAATATAACATTATCTAAGTTCATCCATTTACCTGCAAATTTTATTTTTCCTTAGAGCTTAATACCATTCTGTTGTGTGCATTGCCCATTCATCTGTTGATGGACATTTAGGCTATCGCCATTCTGAGCTATCGTGACTAGAGCAGCAGTAAACATGGCTGACTGAGTATCTGTAGAGTAAGATGCTGGGGTGTGAGCATTCCTCAGCTGGCTCACATGGTAGATTTAGTTTTAGTTTTTTGAGGATTCACCATACTGATATTCACAATACATACAAGTATATGTCTATGCATACATGTATTATATAGATATAGTGTGTCTGTCTGTCTGTCTTTGTCTATTTATCTATCCCTCAAAGGAAGCCATGCATGCTACTTGGGCTGTTAATCCTCCCCACAAGAACCACAGACTAACAGAAATCCCAGGACCAGGCATGAGGAATCTCCCCCACATGGTTGGTCACAGTATCCCAAATGGCTCTCCAAGCAGTGCAGACCGTGGCTGCTGCCCTCCGCTGCCTCTCCGAGGTCAGAGGTGAGCGTCTGTTGCTGAAGACACCTCACACTTAGGACGTAGGACGCAGAAGCTGGATTTAGCCTGGGAGATTCCTTCCAACAGTCTAGCTTCCATGGCAGCAGAGAATAACATTCTCAAGGAAGGAAAGCTCAACACTGGGGACACCTATGAACCACAACAATGTCCAGCCCAGCATAATAAGATCCCTGCAAAGAAGCAATAAATGGCGTTCACACGTTGGTGGTTGCGGAGTTCTTCACAGCTTGGTACTGGAAGCTTGACTGGGGTGACCCGAGACCAAAGAAAGGACAGGCACATGTACAGGAAAGCTGGGGTCAGGTGGGCTGTGACCACTCGGACGGTGCCAACTACAAACCTGAGTGCATTTACTATGTACAGCTCAGGGGACGGGGGCAGCCAGCCTCTGGAGGAGGCTTCTACAGGCAGGCACACAATCTCAGGCTGTAAACGTGTGGGAGGAGGAAGTTGTAATCCATGCTCTGGACGTGTTCTCAACATTTGCATGTGGCCTGGGAGAAGGCTTTGCCAGTTAGTTCCCTTGAGCGTGAGGCATTGGTCCTTTCAATAATACACATTTACGTAGGACTCCATACATTCCTATGCATTCACCTAAGACTTCCTCAGCTCCTTACAGGTGGTCGCCAACAGCTGTCTAATTGGCTGTAAGGCCCTTTGCAGGAGGGAAATCAGTCCTCTTACTAGACTTCTAGCCAAGTTCCCAGGGATATTAGGTCACAGGTCTTAAAAATAATCTACTACCTCCACTTGGCTAGGCCAGAATAATTCCTTACTGTATTTTCAATCTTATCCTTACACCCACAGATAAATGTAGCTACCACTTCTTGTCAAAGAAGCTTCTCTTTACAGTGAATGGAAAACATCACAGAACGCCACGGCTGGGCAGAAGGCAGAGGACAGTGGTTGGTGGGGGCCGAATGGGTGGATCTTTAGCACAGCACCTGCATCTTTGGGGTCAGGGGTCATAGCAGAAGAAGTCTGAAAGATGGAAAGAGTTGGAACATCGAGGAGTCTTCTGAAAGACTGTCTTTTCTAGTATGGCTGCATAAACAAGACCTAAACCATGACAATATTAATAGACTCGCTAACACAGAAGGGGAAATCACATAGGTTCTCATCTCTAGACAAAGAACTACAGATAACTAAAGAAAACATATACACAAAACCCAAAAATGGACTCAAAGGTTGTATTTTACATTTATGCACATGTATACATGTAATGATGATGATGACAATGATGATGATGATGATAAATTCTCATTTGAGAATGAGAGGGGCATTGAAGGAGTTGGAGGGAGGGGACTTGGGTAGGCTGGAGGGAGCAAAGGGAAGAGGGAAAGTGATATAATTATACTTTAATTAAATGTATAAAACATTAATATGGAAACGCAAGAGTTTCCAAACCAATCTTGAGCTACCAGCATACTTGATTTCAATTTAAACTAGCAAAGCCCCATACAGTAGTAATAACGACATGGTCCCGGAACAAAAACCAGACATGTAGATCAGTGGAACAGAAGACAGGACTCAGATTCAAGGCCATGGTCTGTATCCACATGATGTTTGACAAGCAAAACCAAAGTCAAAACAAACAAAAAAACAAAAACAAAAGAAAAAGGAAACAACAACCACAGCAAACAAACCACAACAAACAAACCACACCGGGAAAAAAGATAGGGTCTTTAACAAATGATGCTGGTCAAATGGATAACTTAGAGTAAAAGAATGAAACTAGATTCCTATCTCTCACCCTGCACAAAAATCAACTCCAGAGAGGTTGCAGAACGTAAGTGATGGGTTACACAAGTTGGTGAAGAAATACTGGGGGTGGAAATGGAAGAGAGGTGGTGATGGGGAAACACCAGCCATAACAATGTGAAAAAGCCATAAAGAAACCCGATACCTGACCAGCTGATTAACAACAGTTTCAAGGGTGGTACCCTGGGGTTGGGATTTAGCTCAGTGGTAGAGCGCTTGCCTAGCTCGGAAAAAAAAAAAAAAGAAAAAAACAAACAAAAAAAAAAAAAAAAAAAAAAAAAAACTAACAAAAAGGTGGTACCCTGTGCATAGGGATTAAACTGCTCCCCAAAGCCAAAGGCTATGAAATGAAAATTCCAGTGCCAGATGTGGGCTACCTCTCTAAGAGCTGTTGGTCAGGGAGGTTGCCTGAGGCTGTCAAAACAAGACAGGCAATGAGTGATACTGTAGGTCGCCCACCAGAACTAGAGAATGAGGTCCTATTGCTGAAGACACCCTTATGCCGTGGCTGTCAGTCACGGAGAAAGCCAATTGCAGCAAGTCTGAAAGCCTCTCCAAGTGCCAGAAGATGCTACGTGGGCTGCTGAAGGAGAATTGTCATCTGCAGACTCACTCAGCCGTGGATCTTGCGTGCAACAGTACTGACCAACCAGGGATGATGAGCCCATTGGAGCCATAGCGGCAAGTGTGTTAGGAAGTAACCAACCACTCTCTGATTGCATTGAGGCTTGCTTTGGTACTTTAAATCCTGTCAGAGTGCAGGGCTGGAGAGGGTCATAGACTACTCGGGAAGCCACTGCCACTGTTTTGATAAATGAACCAGACAGTAATAGGACTAAATGGATACCAGGACAGACCTAACCTATCGACCACGACATCCTCCAAGCACGTGTCAGAATTATAATTACAGCTCTTCGCACAGCATCAAATTTAGCCTGTAATAGTGACTCTGCCTGTCAACTACACTGTACTGACTGGTGAAGCTTTGAAAACAGTGTTTGCTATTCGTTTGTCTTGGCTGCGATGCACTCAAAACCAGGGCCTTCCACACAGAAGGCAAGAACTCCATTATGGAACTACATTGGCCCCTATGATATTTTTTAAAATTAATTTTATTTATTTACGTTCCAGCCATTGCCTCCTTGCCCTCCCCTCCCCAGTTCCTCACCCCATTTCCTCCTCCCCCTTGCCTCTGAGAGGGTGCTTCCCCTTCCTGCCTCCCGGCATTTCCCTTCTCTGGGACCTCTGGGACTAGGCACATCTTCTCCCACTGAGGCCAGACCAGGCAGTCTCTGCTATGTATGTACTGGGGACCTGGAGCAGCCCGTGTATGCTGCCTGGTTGGTGACTCAGCCTCTGCGAGCTCCCAGGGGCCCAGGTTAGTTGCGACTGCTGGTCTTCCTATGGGGTCATCCTCCCCTTCAGTGCCTGAGAGGAGAGGTTCTCTTTCTGAGTCCCATAGTAAAGTATTTATGGATGAAGTGATATTGAGCCACCTGAGAGATAATTGTAACTATGATATTTTTGTCCCATGCAATTTCAGTACATATCACTCAAATATAAGAACATTCTTGAATTGTAGTTATAGCACTTGAGGATCTGAATTGATTTACTTTTGATACTGAATTTAGTAAATGTCACTATTCACATTCCTCCTTAAGGCAGTGATGTTTGTCTTTGTGACTACCACAGAAGAATACTTGAGACTGCATAATTTATAAAGAACTAAGCCTTATTTTTTATCATAGCTCCTGAAGCTTGGAGGTCTAAGACAAGGTTGCCGCAGTTTGGTAAGGCCTGGGTCCTCTAGGGAGGAATGACGGATGCTGTGCTTATCATTTTATAAGTAAATAAACTCTGGAGAGAGGACACAATTCAATAAAAACTATAATAAAACCAATCAGAGTATATGTGAAATTTAACCAACACACCCATGTCTTTTGTCTCCTTAATCAAGAGATCTTTATTTATTTATTGACTCTCACGACATTGATATTTTTGGAGCCTAGACCAGTTTTTAGTGGAGTCTTCTTTAAGTTTTGTTTAATACTCCATTGCGATTAGACTGAGTTTTGGAGTTTAGGCGGAAACACCACAGAGGAGCACTTTCTGGGTCTTACGTTGTGAGTTGCTCCCATATTGACTGGTACTCAGGGTGGCTCAGATTCACGGGGAAAGTCCACTGTTCTCTGTGGTTTATACACATTCTGTGCAATGGCATTTTGGATTGTATACATACTCACCTAAAGACGGCGCGGCTGTGTGTGCACACGTGTGAGCGCATGTGATATGCGTGAGTGCCGGTGCCATGGGACACAGGTGGAGGTCAGAGGACAACCTCGAGTGTCACTCTCCACCTTTCACTGTGTGTTGCTGTGGTTGCCAGGATAGCTGGCCCGTGTGGTTTGGAGAGTCTCCTGTTCTCACCGAGTGCACTTGGATCGTGTGCCTTCTGAAGATTTGAACTCAGGTCCTCCTTGTGTGAGAAAAGCATATCTACTCACGGAGCCATGTCCTCTGTTTCACAAAGATTCTTTCATAGACCAACTTTCCTAAGTGATTTTAGCTCCTTGCAAGAAATTCTAAGAAAATTACTGTTTGCTTAACCTCTTTCTCTCTCTCTCTCTCTCTCTCTCTCTCTCTCTCTCTCTCTCTCTCTCTCTCTCTCTGTATGTGTGGTATACCTGTGGCATGTGTTGGGGGATGGGGGAGGGAAGGAGGGGATGGAGAGCAGGCCCAGAGCAGGAGTGGGGTCAAGGCCTGTCTAAACTCTGAAAGTCTCATCCTGAGATTGGCAGGAGTAGGGTTGCTCCCCTGCCCCCTGACTGTGTGCCCCTGTGTACAGAGCTTTGTATCTCTAGCAGGAGGACATGGTATCTAGGTTAAACATCTTCCCTTATAAGGTCATGTCCAGAAGCACCTGGAATTCCTTCTTACACAAGTGAGGCATCCCCAGCGCCCTGGCTCCAAAGGCTTAAATAGCCTTTGCTCCCCCATTACATTTAGCTGTCTCACTGAAGCTGCGTCCTCGCTGTGCTCACGGTCACCTGAGGTCTCTAGCCCACCTTGCTTCCCCACCCAGGAACCACTGGTTGTGACTGGTTGTGATCACCAGGGCTATATAGGTGGGTGAGCAAAGCTTGATTGGCAGACAGGAAGACATGGTTATCTTGTTCTATCACTCCCTGCCTTCTTCCCTGGAGACAGGGGCTCCTACCAAACCTGGAGCTGGGTTGGATGCCACCCTACTCCCAGAACTGGGTTGCAGGAGTGTACGGCTATGCTGGACTTTTATGTAGGATTTGAACTCAGGCCTTTAAGCTTGCACAGCCAGTCTTCTAGCCTAGTGAGTTACCTCCCCAGCCCATAATTACTGTATTTCTACCACTCCTTCTGCACGCGGTCATTGAATCCTTTTTCTTTGTAAACATGTATTTCTTAATTATGAGTATGGGTATATGTCTGTGTACATGAAGTGCTCGAGCCTGTGGAGGCCGGAGAGGGGCACTAGATCCTCTGGAACTGGAGTCGCAGTTCACTGTGAGCCATCCAGTGTGGGCGTCAGCAACCGGACTTAGGTCCTCTGTGCGAGCTTTTTATTGTAGAGCCATCTCTCTAACTTCCCTTTCCCCTTCGCTAAAAACAGGTATTGATTTATGAATTTTTAAAAACTTAGACTGGGGTTGGGGATTTAGCTCAGTGGTAGAGCGCTTGCCTAGGAAGCACAAGGCCCTGGGTTCGGTCCCCAGCTCGAAAAAAAGAACCAAAAAAAAAAAAACCCCAAAAAAAACTTAGACTGGTATATTGTTTTTTGAGGTGCCAGGGATCCACCCAAGGGCCTTACACGTGCTAGGCAAATGCTTTACTCTGGGACTGTGTTTCCAGCTTGTCTGGCATCAGTGTTCTTTGGCAAGTTCTCAGAGCTTGCCCACATTCTTATTTCCTGAAACTAAATATGTTCTAGGACACCTTATACTTCTTCCTCTTAGCCCTGCAAACAATTCCTTTGCCGAAGGGACCCTGTGCATGTCTATTAGACTCTGTGTTTAGACACGGCATCCGACATGCTAGACTGCGAGGCAGCTTTTAGTGGAGGAAGATCACGGTGTTCACTTCTTTCAGTGGACAAAGCTAGGAAGTACAATCTCCCATCACCTAGCCCCAAACCATGGGGGTTGCTCTGTCCTCTATTCTGTACCTTAAAAACCAAAACAGCCATCCTTTGTGGGGAACCTGGAGCGTGCTTGTGTTTGTCTATTAGGCATCTGAGAGTACACAAGGTGGTGTTCAGGCTTTCTTCATCCATGGCAGCACCCTCACCTTGTCAGCTGACGTTCAAGGTTTCCTTACAATATTATCCCTAGGATACGCTCCAGAGTGGACAGTTCAAAGTGTCACACTCAAATGTCACTTCCATTAATTGTCTCACTTGTTCTGAGGAACTACATTACTCATGCGAGCGGTGTGGCATGCGTTTAGACTCTCTAACTTTTGTGGGTTTTCTTTTTGGACGCCATTTTTCACTAATGATATGAGAAAAATCACGAGATGTATTTTGATGGCACTCAGCCCTTCCCCAGTTCCTCTCATGTCTACTCTCGCCTCCCGATCCATCCACCTTTGAGGTTTCTCCTTTGTGTGAGTGGGGCCTGCCTTGGAGTGTGGTCAACGTCCCAGAGTCACACTGCTGAAGAAGACCCGTTCTTCCCTTCCCAGGAGCTATCAGATGGCAGTGGCTCCTTAGTTGGTGGTGGCCTTTCACCCCCACCTCTCCTCTATGCTCAGATTTTGTCCTGATGGAGCTGGTGCCAGTCATTAGCATGCCATGCCAGCCGTCATGCCCACTATGAGTTTATACGTGCACCTGCCCTACCGTGTCAGAAAAACACGGTGTCCTTGAACTTACCAGTCACCTCTGGAGCTTGTCACCTCTCCTTCCCCCTTTCCTTGTGGGGAGAGGTGTGGTATGAACATCCCATTTGCGGCCGAGCATTCCACAGCGTCTTACTCTCTGCACATTGACTAGTTGAGGGTTTGTTGACTAATCTCCATCTACTGCAAGAAAAAAGCTTCTCTGATGAGGTGAGGGATGAGAGATTTTTCTGATCCGTGGATATAGAAATAAATCATCAGGAATCATTTTAACTCTGTCCTTTTAGTAGAGTAATAGTAATGGTTTCCCACCCAGGGCCCACCACAGGATCTTAAAATGGGTTCCAGCTCACAGAAGAGGCCTTGAGAAAGTAGTTGGTTACTTTGGTGGTTTCACTGAAGGTGTTCACTGCCGCTCTAGTCACAGTAGCCAGGAAATGGAAACAATCTAAATGTCCTTCCACTGATGGTAATGAAAAGATGGCAATATGCACATTATAGAATACTGCTATTCAGCTGTAAAGAAACGTGAGACACTGAACGTTGCAGGTGAGTGGGTGGAACTAGAAAAGATCATCCTGATGAGGTAGTAACCCAGACTCAGAAAGATGGATGTCATACGTTCCCGATCAGAGGCTCCTAGCTTTGAGTCTTTGGATGTGAGTACACACCCTGGAGTAACTGCAGAAACCAGGAACGTACAAAGGCACCCACGCTGGGTAGAGGTGGCAGAGCAATAAGAAGGGGAAAAACAGGGCACGTGATCTGATCCAGTGTAATGGGAAAAGCAGGGTGGCTGGGGCTCTAATTAGGGTTGGGAAGGCAGGAGGAGGGTAAAGGAACAGTAATGATGTAAGGAATCATACTATTTACCATCTACCTAAAAGGAAAGAAGTCTATAATCCACACAAGTGTGTGTATAAATAGACCTGTATAGTTTTTTTTATTCCACACTCTGTTTTATTTGAAAATTTATCCAGAATTTTGGCAAGAAAAATAAAAGACCTGATTTCGTAAATGAAGGGATAGAGCTGTAAGTCATGATTTGGGCCATATTAATAGAAAAAAGATACACCCACACTCAAAAGAGTTTACAGAAAGACTGTGCACCCTACATTCAGATATAACATTAATGAAGAGTGAATGGCAAGCATCTAGTCCTAATGGTAGAGGAAGAAGCATTCAGTGTTGAGCTATTGGCCCATAGGGAAATAAATCATGTTCTCACTGAGAGGCTTTTGTCCTCCCTGTACATGCAATTGCTACAAACTCCAGTACAGATTTTCCTAATGTTTCACAGATGCATCAGCATAGCAAGTCGGACATGGAAATGTTCTGGAATTAAAATAAAAAATAAAATGGATAAAATAAAAGTTACATAAAAACTAACAATTGTGCTAAAGAATGCAAAAAAAAAAAAACCTATTCAAAGAAGAGATGCAGTTCCCAACCCCTTATTTGGGGGAGGTGGGGCAGATATCATCAGTGTCTTGTAAAGGTGAAATGGTGTTATAGATGCCAACAGTAGACCTGTATAGTTTAAATTAGATTATTTCATCTGGGCTGACCATGATCTCTCCAAGAGCCAAAGACTACCTCAGTAAAACCTCAACGCCAGGCATGAGGAGCCATTCTTTAAGTTGTTGGTCAGGAATGTCCAAGAGACTCCCAAAACATTACATGCTGGTGCTCTTGCTCCTGCTGTCTCCCGTAAGTGGAAGGTAAGTCCCTTTTGTTGAAGACATGGTGAACTTCAGACACAGGGCCCAGAGCCCCCGAGGTTGAACAGATCTGAACACTGTCTCCTCAGGGATTAGCTTCCAAAGAAGAAAAGCAGCCAACGGTCTTACTAGATACATGATGCCTATGAACTACGTCAGCTATGAGCATAGCACGGTACCCCCAAGGGTGTGACCATGGCATGAATGTCTTGGCAGTAAGCCACAGCTCTCTAGTTGGACTTAAGGCCTGCTCAACAAGAGGGAGATCATGCCTGGCACCAGGAACCTCGCCAGCTACCCAGGGCTAGTGACGTCATGGATCTTGGAGGAGAGCCTACAACTACACTTTACCAAACCAACACAATTCCTAACTACACTTTAAATATTTGTCCTTCTATCCACAGGTAAGGGTAGCCCTCACTCCTCATCAAGGAATCTTCTCTTTCAACAAAGATCATCACAGGAAACCACAACCAATCAAAATGCAGCTACGGCTCAGGAAAGGGAAGATCAGAAAGACTGTGTGAACCAGAAGTTCAGGGCGTTTGCTCTGACAGTTTTCTAGGAAGGTTAGAAACTACACTCAGGAAGTGTCACCAACATGACTGTCCAGTCACGAACTGAACAAGGACGACAACAATAGACCTGCTAAAGTGGTTGGGAGGGAAGACCAGAGGCCTCCATACTATGCTAGGCACTACAGGCCACCAAGGGATGCTGCCCTATGCACAGTAGCTAGGGAATGGGAACAATGTACACATCTGTCATCAGATGGATGGGTAGTGAAAATGTGCTAACATACACAACGGGAAACCATTCCTCTCTATGAAAAAAAGAAATCATGAAAATTTCAGGGAAATGGATGGACTCGGAAAAGACCATGGGATACATCACCCTCTCACCCATGCTCCCAGTCCTCAGGCCTGGATGCAGCGTGGAGTAATCACAGAAACCAGGGAAGTCTGAAGGGAGTGTGTGGGAGTGAAGGGAATAGCAGACTATGAGGGGTATAAAGGAGAAAACGGAAAGTCAGGACAGGGGTGTTATTGAGGGGGTTCTACAGAAGAGGAGGGAAGGGTGACATGTTTACACCAAAGTTGTTTGATAAAGCCCCGAGGACTCATATTTCTTTATACGTACCTAAATCATATATATTAAACAAAGTTATGCTACTTGGGTTGACAGTGCTCATCACCGGAACCATAGGCTAACAATCCTCCACCCTGTACTCTCTTTTAAGAGATGGCCAGGGTAGCCCATGAGACTCTCAGAACAATACAGATTATCAGTGAGGCCTCCAGGGGCTGAGGGTGGGTCTCTGATGCTGAAGAGGTTACATCCATAGGACGTAGGGTTAGCATGCTTTGAGCTGGATCTAACTGAAAGCCTCCTCCCTATAGCCCGACTTCCATAGTTCCAGAGAGTTCTATGTGAGCTGCCAAGGGAAGGAAAGAGTCCTCCCACCCAGCCGCGATGATGCGTATGAACCATGACAATAACCAGCATGGCAGGAAGTGTATATGGGTGCAATAAGTGGCACCCACACACTGGTGGCAACCAACAGCTGCCTCATAGGCTTTATGCCCACTCAACAGGAAGGAAATCATGCTCGGTACTGGAAACCTGCCAGTTTCCTGGGCTAGTGAGGTCACAGAACCTAGTACTACCAGGTTACTAGGCCAGCACAATTCTTAACTCTGTTTTAAATGTTATTTTTATGCTCACAGGAGAAGTGCAGCTTCCACTGATCATCGAAGAAGCTTCTCTCCACACCAAATGGAGGCCATCACAGAACACCACATGAGAGAGGACAGAGAGAGAGAGAGAGAGAGAAGAGACTTGGGTTCCTGGGAACCTGAGTGCCGGTGGATCGATCAGCACTACTGCTCCTGCATCTATGGTTCAGGGAGCACAGAGGAAGAGGTGGTGGAGAGATTGTAGGAGTCAGAATACCAGGAAGTCTGCCGTGAGACTGTCTCTCATCGGAATGGCTGCACAAACAAGAACAACGGGCAGGGCAATACAAGGAGAAATGCTAACATGGAAGGGGGTAATCTCATGTGGTTCAATCCCTAGGCAAAGAACTACAGACAATAATGGCTAAGAGAGGGAAAGACAGCTTCTCCCTGGGATGATCCCCTAAGATAGCAGCCCTGAGATCACACCCTCGCAAACAGCACACAGACTCAGCAGATTGTACTCACATATGCGCATAAATCAAATAATAACCAAAGAAAAAGAGGCTCTCCGTTTGAGAGCGAGGGTGGGGACCGTGAAAGACATGGAGACGGGGACTTTGGAGGGGCTGGAGGGATGTAAGGGAAAGCAGGGACTGATGTAATTACCTCTGATTAAAATGGATTAAAGTTAATATATTAAAATAATTCTACCCTTTGCCTGGCACTGCACACTGTGCCCCCTTCTCCCAGAAATCACCAGACCCATTCGTCCCTGTGTAAACTTCTTACATTTCCTCTTTGCAAAAAATAATCCACAAGCACATTTTTTATTACTTTTTCTCATTTTTATTTCGTTGTGAAAAAAATTTCATTCTGAATTCCTTTTATTTGTGTTTCTAACAACTAGTTTTGGTTGCTTAGAAATAGCGCTTCTTAGTTTTTTTTTTCTTTTTCTTTCCAAAGATGCCTTTATTTACTCTGCCCGTCCAAACTCTTAATCTCCAGATTGGATCAGTTCAGAATGAACCTGTTGGTTTTACCCATGACAAAACTAAGTAGTAATTCACGGTGCAGATTTATTCCTAAATTCCTGCTGTTAATAGTTTTAAGTTAAACCTAAATCATAAAAAGATAAACATTTAAGTCCATGGCAGGTAACATCAAACTCTGAATATATAATTCACAATTTTGATGTTTGATTATGGATTAAATATTTTAATTGGTTAGACAATTTTCCTTTTTAAATTTTTGAGGGAAAAATCTACACTTTGGGACTGGAGAGATGTCTCAGCAGTTAAAAGCTCTTGCTATTCTTGTGCTTCTTAGTTTTTTGATGAGGAAACAAAGATAAAAATGTCAAAGAAGCCTCCAATGACTGATGAAGTATTTTCCATTTTTTTGTTTTGCATGTACTACAACAAAAAGGTGGGGAAATAGAACAACAAAAGAGAAAAAGTTCACCTTAGGCTGTATTTATTCCTACTGTCCACTAGATGGCAGGAACACACCGAGAATAGCACTGTTTTTTCCTACGGGTCTGGAAAAAACAAAAAACAAAACAAAACAAAACAAAAAACCCATGCCTGATGGATGATCTGTTTGGAAAGATACAGCATGCTTGGGACAGTATTCCTCCCGGCAGAAATCTTCTAAAAACACGTACCCTTCAAGTGGTAAATTATTTTCATCTCCCAGTAACCTATTATAGTTAAAAAAGATTGCCTGTGAATAAGTTTATTATTGATTTGTGATTGATAGATTCTCATATCAGGTAAGATGCTAATAACAGCAGAAGTTACAGAATAAGATTCACCAAAAACTAAACCACGGCCAAAGAGTACACACGGAGGGACCCACGGCTCCAGCTGTATATGTGACGGAGGATGGCCTTGTCTGGCATCAGTGGGAGGGGAAGCCCTGGGTCCTGAGAAGGCTCAATGCCCCAGCGTAGGGGAATGATAGGGTGGTGGGGTGGGAGAGGGGGTGGGGGGGAGCACCCTTGTGGAGGTAGGTGAATGGGAGTGGAGTGGGGAGTTTGGCGGGGAGGACTGGGATGGGGGATAACATTTGAAATGTAAAAAAAAAACAAAAAACCAATAAAAAAAGGAAAAAAAAAAAAGGGTTGGGGATTTAGCTCAGTGGTAGAGCACTTGCCTAGGCAAGCGCAAGGCCCTAGGTTGGTCCCCAGCTCCGGAAAAAAAAAAAAAAAGGAAAAAAAAAAGATTCCCCATCTTTTTATACTTAACTAAGATCTCAGTTAAAATATCTTAGACACTCATTTTTACTTCTGATATTAAAAGCCAGTGAAAAAAACAGAACCCCAAATTAAACAAAGTATTAAGATTCATTCTGAGATTACAATTGCACAATCTCTTCAGGAATGGTGGAAGAAACATCACCCTTCTGCTGACTCTGCCCGTCCTTGGCCCTGCTAGACACAGGCTCCAAGGGCTGCAAGCTCATGTCAGCAGCAGGCAGGACCCAGAATTCATCTTGCCTCATAAACAGACTTTCTGAGGGTCCAGGGAGTCACTTACGGCCTGCAGACACCCTCCTGATTGCATGACACCCTAGGTCCCCTGTCTTCACCCTGCTCTTCGGTGCTGTGCCAGGTACCACCTGCTCTGAAGGGCCGAGCTTGGCTTCCCCGGGGTGAGATGGAACGTTTAGAACCCCAGCCTGAGGGAATGCTAACACAGTTCTAGGAATGATTTAAAGTAAGGCATACTATTGATTAGCATATGTGACATGGAACCTTGTTTCCTTAGGTGTAGAGGGGAAGCAATCTGATACCGTGAGGGCAGACCAAGAAGGCCACCAGGAACCAGTGGGCTTTGAAACTGTAGCAGAGGAGGTGGTGGTTGGAAAAGGCAGACACCGTGGATAGGAAGAAAGCCGTGAAACAGCTCGTAGCTGCGAGTCATACCATTTACAAGCAAGCCACTCCTCCCCATAAACTAGAAATACAAGGCTCAGTTACAAATGCAAAAGCCTGACTCTCTCATCCCAGTTCTTTGAAACTGTTTGCATCAGTCCTCCTCTGTATCAGCCTGTAGGATCTCTATTCCTTGAAATGAGTTCAAGCGTTACATTGTTATTCCAGGCTATTCATCATTTCTGGGACAGTGCTGACCACAGATGCTTCCTTCACTGACTCACCCTGCAAAGGGTCCCTTTCCAGGAGCACAGCGTGTCCTGAGGGAAGGTTGATCTTGGGAAGGCCTTCCATTGTGATATCTTACGACTTTTACATGCCCATCTGCTGCTGAGAAAGTATGATGCCCATTTATATCTAAGCAAATTTTGGGCTCCCTTTTCAGATATGCAAGGTGGTCTAGAGTGTGTATCTGCGTTTTCTGGTCTTTCCTCCTCTACTCATAATCAACTCACTTAGGCAAAACAGACAGAGACCTCTATAGCACCATGGTTAAACCTGCTGCTCCAAAGATCAGGAGGGCAGGATGCCCTCTGGACCTCTGGGTTGTGCCTAGACTGTCCTTTTACCTTGGTGATAGCTGTCTTCAAAGATGACCTCAGGAGTTCACGACGTCTGGAACCCAAATCTTGTGAAATCCTCACCCTGAGCTGACACCAGCACCGGAACAGATGTGGACAGGTGTTGTGAAAGTGAGGAAGTGCCTCGCCAGAAGCCAGGTTGTGAAACCCTGCATCCGAGTCTCTGGATCACACACTTCGGGAGGGGCTGGTCTCTAAAGCAGCCTGATAGGGAGGCTCACGTGGAGAGAAGCTGAGGTTCCCATTCTATAGCCGACATCACTTTGCCAACCATGTGGATGAGCGAATCCTCTCGTTTAGGGTTGAGCGTTTCCAGATCTCCCCCGGCCCCTTGCACATTGTCCAGTGGTGTGTCTCTGTGTCGATTTCCATTGGCTACAACAAGAAGATTCTCTGACGAGGCCAGAACAAGGCATGGATCTACAGGCACAGCAACATGCTGTTAGGAGTCACTATTCCTATCTTCCTTTAGCAGGACAATCACAGGAGGTTTCCCCCTAGGTCCATGACCCATCTAGTGCCTGTCAGGTACGGGTCCTATCTTTGTGCAGGGGCAATGCTAATCTCCGCATGGTTCCAACTTTTAGCGAGCGCACATGGGTCCTATCTCAAGGAGTGAGTTTTGCTGAGTGGAAACCTGCTAGTTGGCATTGCTGCTGCTCTTGCTCCCCAGCTGGATCTGCTCAGTTCCCACTCTCCTGCCGTCTCTCTTGCTCTCATTGCACTGCAGTCAAGGTCCCCATGACATAAGAGGAAAAAGCCTGACTTGAATTTTCTTAGCCAGCTACTTGTTTGTCTTATTTTCCTTTGAGGGTGTGTGTGTGTGTGTGTGTGTGTGTGTGTGTGTGTGTGTGTGTGTGTGTGATCTGCGTCCCACGTGCCTGCTTGCTGTCTGCAGAGGCCATAAGAGGGTTTTGGACTCCTTGAGGCTGGAATTACAGATGGTTGGGAGCTGTCATGTGGGTGCTGGGAGTTGAACCAAGGTCTCTGGGAGAGGAGTTAGTGCTCTTAACTGCTGAGCCTTGAGACTTTTTACTAAATGTTCTGTAACAATTGTCTCTAGTACCAATTTTCTCTCTTAGTGTTCTCTCTCTCTCTCTCTCTCTCTCTCTCTCTCTCTCTCTCTCTCTCTCTCTCTCTCTCCTTTCTTCCTTAGAAAGGTTCTCATGTAGTCCAGGTTTGCCTTGAACTTCCTGTGTAGCTGAGGGTAGCTTTGAACTTCCGCTCTTCCTGCCTCTACCTCCTTCCTGCTTGCTTTAGAGGGCGATGCATCCAGGGCCTGGTTTTCCTCTTACTGACACAGCGCATTTCTTGTCTTCTTTGCACCACCCAAATAATTCCAGTTTAGGCACACAACCTCCTTCAGAACAATGGAGTAGACACTCTGAATCTTCGGCTCTTCACTCTTTTCTTTCTCCCCACTCGCTTCCTTCCACATTCCCTGTCAGTGCTCACCGGCACTCTTCCATGCCCCCCTTACCCTCCCATTCTCTGTCATTCTTTGCAAAAGGGCCTGGTTGATGCTCACTCTCTGCTGTCCTCACTTGATTTACCACAGTTCTCAGTGAAGAATTCTTTCTGACTACTCACTGTCCAATTCAAAGACCACATAGGCCCCTCAATTAAAACATTTTCATTTACAATTTTATTATTAATCTGTTGCTGATAGAAATGAAACTCAATGGGTCCCTAATAAGCAATTTGGAATGCACTAATAGACAGCAAAAGCCAGTGACACCAGGGCTGGGTGGTACAGAAAGAGCATCAAAGGAAATCAAACGCAACAACACAACAATAACAACAAAACACAACAACACAACAATAACAACAAAACACAAGACAACAACACAACAACAACAAACAGTGATACAACCTAAGGACACAAAATAAGGCTAATGCTAAAAGAAACACACACACACACACACACACACACACACACACACACAAACTTCGTGGGGTGGGGGAAGGGAGGCAACAATTTCACAACAGTGGTTGGAAAGTGGGGAGGAAACGGGGCTTGCTAGGAATTTCAGGCCAGAAGCAAAACAAAGAACTCCCACAAAACTAAACAAACACCTCCCTCCCCCAAGGGGTGTAGTGGTGCATCTATGTAATCTCATTGTCCCAGAGGTGAAGGCAGAGAATTAGGAGTTCGAGATTACTCTCAGCCACACTGAGTTGACGGCCAGTCTGGGCTCCATGAGACCTCACAAAAACAGACAAAGAAAACTGCAACTCACGCATCCTGCACGCAGATTATGGAGTCAGACCTGTGGGGTCCACAGGGGGCCCCCTGTATGTATTCAGAGACCTTCCGGTATTAGGTCATTATCTGCTATGTCATCTCTGGCTAGGTACTCAGATGTACAGGTAGAGACGCACAGTCTGTGTGACGGTGATGGAACTGTGGGGAGCTAGGAGGGCAGAGACTCTCGGGGGCCGACCCCGTCGGGACCCCCACCCCTAGCCCGGGCTCAGGCAGCTGTAAAAGTAGCTCTGTCATCTGACTGACTCTGTCCTCTGACTGGTGAGGACCTCAGGGCTTGATGGAGAGGTGCCTGGCTCTCCAGCCTTGCCTCTGGCTGTGGTTGTGGAATTTCTGCAACTGGTAGGGTGCAAGGCTGAGCTAGGCTCAATAGGGCTGTGGACTACCCAGGCAAGGTTCTGCTCCTGCTTGTGCCTGAACGCGAGGCACCAAGCCTCAGCTTACTTTTCCTTCAGGGTGAGTCTGGAGGCCAGCACCTTGCACTCCGCTGGGCTGGGGGAGGACATCTTGAGACGCTTCTCTAATTCTGGATGCTGCTTTCAGCTGGACTAGTGGTCAGGGAGACTCAGGATTCAGGAGTCTGATTTGATCTTTGGGAGCTTGTGATGGGAGGAAATATATTCCTACAAATTGCCTTCTGGCACCGTCGGGCATTCTGAAATTGGTGTTTTTAGGCGCCAAACTCTTGTCTTCTGACTTCCCAAGCAATTTCCTCTTTCCAAGTAGAGAAACAAAGTCGACGCTTGAATGCCGTGTCCCTCCTGCTCATTTTACCCACTTTGGGTGAAAATACTTGGTCTGCCTTCTTGCCAGGGCGATGCTCTGGCATCAAAGCGTAGACTTTGATCTCAGATACTGGCTTACATCACCGTACACGCTCTGTTCAAGGCCTGTTACGCCCAGTGAGCTATTTAACCTTCATAGTTCCCATCTTTCAAAGGAGGATATCATCTCGGTTACAATCTCCACTACAAGGGTAGCGGACATCTTGAGTATTTGACACGGAGCATCTAGCACAATCTTGCTTTTGTGCTGAGTAAACCTGGCTCTACAAAGGTACTCGTTACGGCTGTGACTGTACCAGGCTCAGCTAAAGTGCCACACCATGGAAACAGGCAAGTTCTCAACACAGGTCCAGCACAAGAAAGAGCATGTCTAGAAGAAATAGGACGCAGAATAGGGGGTTTCTCAGAGTGTTCTGGTCAGTTGTTAATTTTCTGTTTTCACTGGAGAATCTCCTAAAAAGGAATTTCTGATTTTTACTGGGTCCTCGGAGCATGTCTGTCTGAGGGAAGCTACCAGATTCTTCCAGCTCATGGGATCTATATCATAAGGTCTGTACTGTCACATACAGAGATAGCCAATACAGTGCCCAAGACAGCTTGGCTGTGAAACCCCAGACAATTTGGCTAAGACCGGTTAACATTTCAACTCTCCATAACTGCGGACGTGTGTTTAATCAATCTTGAATATTTAATACAGAACTGGCTCCCCCTTCATCAGAGATCTTTAATTACAATGCTCCCTGTTGGCCAAGCATTGCATTTTGAGTGTGTATCTGCTTTTGTCTCATGGCCTCTGGCAATAGGAAGGCTATTCTTAGGTAGAGATGAAGCTTAGGTAGGAAATACACAGTGCTCAGAAGAAAGAAATGGTTGGTAAAACTGTTGAGGAAGAAACTCCTGGGTCATGTCAAATTTATTTGCCACCATGATCCAGGTCTGAGTTTGTTTGTGTCTCGTGCATTTGACATAGCATTTACATACGATGTAATAGGGATACGACGCCTGGAGTTAAGTTGGCCAAGAACAGTGTGGGATGTTAAAATACCAGCAGCAAATGAGGGAAATGGGCATTTTAATCACATGACAATGCCCTCGGGGCCAAGGGGAGCGGAAGCTTCGAGCAGGGTTCTGACGACTGTGAGAATGATGGAAGAATGTCTGAAGACCTCTGTACTGAGGCAAATCTACTGCTCCAGGGCTGGGGTGTATGAGGGCTTTTAGGGGTATGGGTGGAAAGAGCTGATCGGTCAACACAGCATCTAATTATTATTTGGGTGGGAAGCCAGAGCAGGACTTGTGTGTGGAGTTCTGCAAGGCTGGCAGCAAGCTCTGTCCAAGGCTACTTCTCAGACAAAGCTAGCCACCTGTCTTCAGGGACACTCTCTAGATAGGGTCAGGCTGAGAAAGGGAGTCTTCCATTTTCCACTGAGCTCGGAAACCCATCTGGCCATGGGGGACTATGATAGCAGGGTTGCCCTTAACAGCAGGGTTCTCCCATGGGAGGGTATTGAGTTTTGGCCTTAGGGATTTTGGCAGTCCTCAGTTATGGTCAACTTAATCACATTCACACCGTGCCGTCTTCCTCCATGTCTCAGCTCTCACGCCCCTCTTGCAATGTTACTTTAACAACACCATCTTTAATTTTCCAGTCCTTTCTTCATTTGTCAGTCTCTATTGTGGAACAAGATTTTTATTATGGGAGGAACTCTTATTTTACCATGTAAAATATTATTCAAAAGCGTTTTGTTTTCTTTATAACATTTTTTGCATCAAAAATCCATTTTATAACTGTGACTTTATAGCTCTTATTGTATAATAGTACGATGGTTACTTTCTGTCTTATCTGGACGTTTTTCCTCAATTAAGTATATAATAAAACGACACAGTGCACGAGTTCTAGATATGAGAGAAGTGGGTGACTTATTAATGCAATATTTCTGTTCCCCCATATTTGCTCACACATGTCTTCTAAGCCACCATATTACCTGGAAGACTCACCTACTTTTTTTAACCAAAGGCTGTCAACTCTAATGACCATTTCAGAATCACACTGGCCCCTGGCAGTGACATTCAGTTCTAGTCTATCCCTCTACAGTCAATAAGTCACACCGAAAATATCTCCCTTGTTCAAACAAAGACAAAACACAGAAGGCAGCCTGACAGTCCACCAAACACCTCACATGTGTGCATGTGTGCCTCGGAACTTAATCCTGCCATTCTGGGAATGATATGGAAAATAAGCATGTCCAGTATTTGGCCAAGGGCTGGTCTAAACATCTCTTGGAATTAGCCGCCTGCACTGCACTGTTGGTCAGTTAAGTTACTTTTGGGTATCCTCTAGGGCAATATCACCCATCTGAGGGCCAGTACTACAATTATAGTCAAATGGCAAAGATGAATGTGTGTATCATTTTCTTAAAAATCAACCCAGCTTTGCTGAATGTGAAAAACCCAATTTCAGCCCCAAAGGTAGAACATTTTCAATGAAGGAAATGTGGTCTCATTAAAACGGTACAGAGTATGCAGCTGGGCAAATGTTTGGTTTGCGTGGCTACATTGATGGAGCTGTGTGATGCTTTTATGCATGAGTTCATTATAATAGTTATTATTTTCTTTTTATTGAAAAAAATATTTTTTCTGACATAATATAACAAGATCACGGTTTTCCCACTGTCTACTCCTCCCAGTTCCTCCCTACATCCCCTCCCATCCATTTACTTTCTTTCTCTCATTAGAAAACAAGCAGATTTCTAAGGGATAACAATACAAAATATAATAAGATAAAACTTAACATATTGGAATTGGAACAAACAAACAAACAAACAAACAAACAAACAAACAAACAAGCAGAAGGAAAAGAACTCAAGAAGGCACAAGAACCAGAGGCCACTGATTCACCCTCTCTGGAATCCCTTAAGAACACGAAACTGGAAGCCACAGTAAATAGCTAAGAACCTGGTGGGATCCATGATGGCCCCGTGCTTGCTGCCTCCGTCTCTGTGAATTCATGTGAGCATTGACGATGCTGATTTAGAGGTCCTCGTTCCCTTGGTGTCCTCTACCCACTCTGGCCCTTACACTCTTTCTGCCTCCTCTTCCACAGAGTTCCCTGAGCCCCGAGGGAGGGATTTGATGGAGTCATCCCATTTAGGGCTCAGTGTTCCAAGGTCTCTCTCTCACTCTCTGCATAATGTCTGACCGTGGTCTCTGTATTTGTTCCCATCTGCTGCAGGAGGAAGCCTCTCTGATGCTGGTTGGTGTCATCAGGAGTCATTTTTATAAACACACTGTGTGTCCAGTAAACCCATACCTCATGTATCTGTAACCATGGAAAAGCACTATTATCCCATCACTTATTTCTTTTTGTTCTTTTATTGCCTTTTTAATGCCATACAGCATACAGCCACCTATTGCTTCTCCATCTTCCAAGATGTCTGAGTTTATAAATCCCCTTTCCCCCTTTCAGATCCTACAGAAATTTCTTTTCTTTTCTTTTTTTTCCTTTTTTCGGAGCTGGGGACCGAACCCAGGAGAAATTTATTTTCTTTTGTCTTCAGGATGATTATTTTAAATTTCCTCCATTTGCTCGCAGGTTTCACATATCATTTTTAAAAACAGGTGAGTAGTACTTCATTGTGTAAATATGCATTTTCTTCACCCGTACTTCCATTGTGGGACATCAATCCTACTAAAGGAGACTTGCTCAATTATGTTCATTGCACTTCTACTGATAATAGCCAGAAACTAGAAACAACCTACATCTTTCAACAGAAGAATAGATAAAGGAAATGTGGTACTTTTACATAATGAAATATTACTTAGCTGTTAAAAATGACATCATGATATTCTCAGGTAAATGGGTGGAACTAGAAACTAGAACACTTGAGCAGAACACTGAGAGCACAGGCATTAAGATCGACTCTTAATAAATGGGGTCTCATGAAACTGAAAAGCTTTTGTAAGACAATGGCCACTGTCAATAGGACAAAATGACAGCCTACAGAATGGGAAAAGATCTTCACTAACTCTACATCTGATAGAAGGCTAAGGGTCAAAATATTTAAAAAACTTAAGAAACTAGACATCAACAAACCAAGTATCCAGTTCTTTGGCTTTCTTTATTTCTTCTTTAAGGACCCCGGCCATCTTCATCTAATTGGTTTTAAGGTTTTTGTCCTTCTGCTATGGTGGAATATTCAGGACCTTCTGCGGTAGGATAGCTGGTTTGTAGTGGAGACATATTGTCCTGGCTGTTACTGATTGTGTTCTGATGATGACATCTAAGCCTCTGGGTTTGGGATGACTATAGGTCTAGGTCCTGCTGATTTCTGAGTTGTCCTTTGCTGGGTGGGTGTTTTGTTCCTTGGTTTCTGTTTCCTTTTTGGATTTTCAGAGAGTCTGAGGGCCAAGTATTGCCTGACTTAATGACCTATTTAGCTGATGTGTTCCCAGGGAATGTCTGCTGGTGTTGGAGTCTGGGACGAAGCACCAAATGGGATGGCTAGGAGGAATGGCCGGTGGGATCCACAGGAGACCTGGGCAGGAGGAAAGGGAAGTCTCAGCTGATGATCTGTTCATTACCAGGGAGGAGCTCGAAAGACTGGTTCTGGGGGGACACAGGGAGCTGAGAGGGTCTGCAGACAGCCTACCTGATCTGGCAGGCGTGGCCTATGGTTGAGCAGTAGGTGGGGCCTGGGATCCAACAATGAGTAGAGGGGAGAGAGGCCAGGAGGAGGTGGCCTGTGGGATCCACAGGGAATGTGGGGGTGGGGAGGTTGTGGCTGGAGTTCTGTGACAATGCTAGGGAGAAGCCTGAGGAATTGGGTCTGCGTGAACAGAGAAAGTTTAAATCCTTTTTAATTGAGTCAAAGAGGACTCAAATGCAGATGTGAAAGAAGTTGTGTGAATAAATACTGAAACTGGATACATCTACTGCCTACATGATTCAGGACCTCATAGAATCATTCTGATACACCAGACAGATACATCTGTACCACAGATTGTGGATCTGTGGCTCAGGGACCAATGAGGAAGTGGGGGAGCAGAAAGCTCGTAATGGCCAGAATAAGAGGAAGTCTGCTGTGACACAGTCTTCCCTAGAAATGGCAGACCAGAACAACTGTAATATCAATGGGCATACAGCGTGGAAGGGGCAAAATTTCACGAGGCTTTATCCCTAGGTAAAGAACACAGCTGATCATCAACAGCTGGGAAGAGCAGAGTTTGCCTTTCCCAAGGGTGAGCTCCCTTATTGATTGCCCAAGGTAGAGTGGCCAACCTTGAAACCATGTACATATAAACAATGAAAATGGAGTCAAATACACATAACACCACACACACACACACACACACACACACACACACACACACACACACACACGAATAAAAAAGCAATATGCAATAGGTTGATGTTAAATCACTACTATAGGCTATAAAATCAACAGATAGGATCTCACAAAATTCAAAACCAGCACAGCAAAAGAAGCTGTCAATACAGTGGATCTTTGACAGTGGCACATCTGTTAGAGGACCAGTATCTAGAATATAGAAAGAACCATAACAACAATAGTAAGCAAATCACCAGGAAAAGAAACCAATTAAAAAATGGGCAATGGGGGGCTGGAGATTTAGCTCAGCGGTAGAGCGCTTACCTAGGAAGCGCAAGGCCCTGGGTTCGGTCCCCAGCTCCGAAAAAAAGAACCAAAAAAAAAAAAAAAAAGGGCAATGGAACTAAACAGAAACTTCTCGAAAGAAGACTATAAATGGCAGGAATGACTCACCTTTTCATCCTTCTTGGTATCTCTGTGTTTTAAAGGTACTTAGAAAACATGCGGCCAGTGCTCAAAATCTGAGGTTTCAACACATCACTCCTCCCTATACTTCTCACTGTGATAGCAAATTTATGGAGAGCCATGAAAGCTGTGAAAGACCAGAAAATTACGTGGTAATCGTGTGTATATGTCTTAATTGCTGGTCTATTGCCATGAAGAGACAATATGACCAAAGAAACTCTCTTCCTTACACTTTCAGAGGATTAGTTCAGTATCATCATGGCAAGGAGCACAGAGGCAAGCAGGCAGGCAGGTGCTGGAGAAGGAGCTGAGAGCTCATTTCTGATCAGAAAGTTACAGGTAGAGAGAGGTGTGGGAGAACTTTGCTAGTTAAGGGTGAAGTGTACCATTGACTCAATAACCTTGTGGAGCTCAGCATGTAATGGGGGACTCCCTTTATTAGTAGAGCTTTTCTTTTTCTGATCTTTGTGGAATTAAAACCCCCCACATATATGCCTGAGGATGTCATGTAGCCTCAGTTAGATTACAGGATCAATTTCGTTTCTCATGATAAGACCCTTTTCAGCCAGCACCCGAGATTCCTGCAAGGCTTCCCTATGTTAATGAGGCATTTTGCTATCCTAAGCCCTCAGCCAATGACCTTTGCCTATCCTCAGTCCTCCAAAACTTTATGAGGCTCAAATCACCCAAAATAAAGTTAATTTGCCTCCCGATAGTCCCAGTGTGGTCATTCACTGTGTGCACTCACAGGGCTTCCACCCCCAGCCCCTGCTCAGTGACTCTGCTCCCACTGCCCTCATGGGAGTAGGAAGACCCACAGAGAGTTGGCCAGACTGGCATGGCTTTTAAAACCTCAAAGCCCATTCACTCCCACTGACATACCTACTCCAGCAAAACCTCCCGATCTTTCCAAACAGTTCCACTAATTGGGGGCCAAGCATTCAAACATAGGAACCTATGGGAACCATTCTCATTCAAACCACCACGGCAAGCAGTCACTGTCTAGAGCAGGTGAGCATCACTGAAACGCCAGAATGGCTACTGTAAATCCTGAGGCAGGTACAGAGAGAGGTAGTCCTGTTTACCCGAGCTCCGGGATGGAGCAGGCATTGACAAAGCACTCAACAGGGGGTGGGTGTCTAGCAGCTGCTCCTTGTGTACACGGAAACATTGCACTTGCACCAATAGTTAGGCTTTATTAGTGAGAATTTAGCACTTGCTTAGAGACCCTTTATTATTATTATTTTTTGTCATAAAGTCTTATTTAAACATTTTATTTTTTTCTTCCATTTTTATTAAATTGGGTATTTCTTATTTACATTTCAAATGTTATTCCCTTTCCTGGTTTTCTGTCCATCAGTCCCCTAACCCCTCCCCCTCCCCTTCTAGATGGTTGTTCCCCTCCCCCCCTAACCCCTTCCCCCCACAAGGCCCCTTACAGTTACATCCGCAGTCCTTCACCTGGGCAGAACACTTCCCCATTGGATAGGAGGGTTCCTTTCCTTCCCAGGCTCTGCCCCAATGGCACTGAGATTCATAACAGTTTTATGTATGTCAGGTTTCAATTACAAAAACCTAAGAAAGGGGGCTGGAGAGATGGCTCAGCGGTTAAGAGCACTGACTGCTCTTCCAGAGGTCCTGAGTTCAATTCCCAGCAACCACATGGTGGCTCACAATCATCTGTAATATGATCTGATGCCCTCTTCTGGTGTGTCCAAAGACAGCTACAGTGTATTTATATATAATAAATAAATCTTTAAAGAAAAAGAAAACCTAAGAAAATATGTCTAAAAGGCTACAGACTCCTTGCCTAGTGGAAAACATATATTCATTTTGTTGCCAGGTAAAGTCCCTGAGAGAATCTGATTTCCAGTTTACCCCATGCTCCTTTGAACCCTAAAGGTGGTCTGCAGTTTGCCTGTTGAGCTTGTGACAGGTCAGTTGAAGCAGGACTTCCCAAGGCTTCCCCACGCAGATCCCGTTCCTCTGAGAAATTTTATACAGCTCCAGGCATGCCGGTATACAAAATGGCTATACTGATAACAGATTGTAAAGAAGCTTAATTTAAAGCAACCCTTTCGTATACCATTTATTAAATATGAAGGCAAACTTGCATATTGTATGATGTACTTTTCTTTTGCTGTGATAAAACACCACGGCCAAGGCGACTCGTGAAAGGTTTGTTTGAGTGTGCAGGTCCAGAGGGCTAGAGTCCATAATGGTGGAGTGAAGACATAGCAGCGGGGACAGGAACCTGAGGGCTCACGTCTTGGACAACAGAGAACCAGAAATGGCAGATTTTAAACTGTCTCACCCCCTGCCCAGTGACACACTTCCAACAAGGTCACACCTCTAAACACTCCAAACTCCACCATCAGTTGGGGACCGGATTCTTACTTGCCGGGGTCTCTGGGAGACATTCCTCACGCATACGGGTCAAGGTTTACTTCTGTACAAAGTAACGCTTGGCTGGACTCATGGCTGCTCAAGTGCTGAGAGCAGGTGGCTGCCAAGTACTCAGCATTCAGCAGGGTTTTCCTCTCCTCCCCTGCAGAGCTGCTGGAGGAGAGGATGGACAGAGCGCAAGAGTCAAACAATCGGGAGGCGAGACCCATGATATGTGGCCGAGACACCCATGGACTCTCAACAGCTACTGTGGCTTTCAAGAGGCCTGCAAAGACCGATGCAGCCAACATTCAGTCATAGATGTTGAAAGAGGTCACAGGGCTGCAGCCAAGGAAACGAATGTCAGTTGAGCACGGCTGGAGGAGAGGAAGCCATTATCTTCAGTTATGTGACCGCTGGTGAGTTACTTAAGCTCTCGTGGTTAGCTTCACACCCATGCTCACGTAAGTAATCCTGGCTAAGCCCAGTGTTTGATTTTTGTCACAGTGTGAAACCCAAAGTTAAAACTAGAGAGTGGCCTGGAAACTCAGTAGGAGGATGGATGAGCTGCTGGCTGTGGGAGGAGGATTGGAGAGGGCAGGGGATGATGGTGACTAGAATATTATATGCAGATATGAAATTGTCAAAGTAAATCAATGAAAAAGTAAAGCTTAGCTGTATGCTTGATATGTACAAAGTCTTACAAAGACCCGATTGGTATTTTAATTTTATAATGTGTGTGTGTGTGTGTGTGTCCACTTACGTGTGTGTGTGTGTGTGTGTGTGTGTGTGTGTGTGTGTGAAGGCTAGAATGCTGTGGTGCACATATGGAGGTCACTTTTTTCCTTCCACCTTGGAGGTTCTGGGGAGTATGCTCAGACTGTGGTCGCAAGCCCTACCTCAGACGGTTAAGCGTCTGTCCACCCTGGCCTTGGATCATAACATCGTGCAGCATGGGTAGTGCCGGAGCAGGAAGCCGTGAGGCCATTCACACATAGGAAGCCAAGAGAGGTGCATGAGGTGTAGCAGTGAGGAGGAAATAAGAACTAACCGTGATCGAGTTTTCCTTGGACCATTACCTTCTGAAACTAAGGATCCTCCTCGACACATTGGAATGTAAAGTCCACCCCAAAGGCTCATCGTACACTGAGGACGCAGTCTGCAGCTGGTGGATCCAATCTCTGAGAGGCGATTGGATCATGGGGCCTCTACGTTTACTAACACATTAATTCACAGAGAGAGTCATGACATTATGCCATGATGACATTGTGGAGCGTGATAGAAGCGTCCAGAGGCAGGGGTAAGTTGGAGAAAGCAGCTTGCCAAGCACACCACTGGGTGGTCACATTTTAGACCCTTTCCTCTGCCTCTCTGCTTCCTGGACACCGTGAGGTAAACAGCCTATTCTAGCCTGTGGTCCAACTAACAGGATATCTGCTTTCCCATAGGCCCAGACACAGTGCTAACTCATGTACACCTTCAGCTCACACGTTTCATGAATACTGCCATCCTCAGATCTCCTTCAGGTCCCGGCCCCAGGTTACACTTTGAACAATGTAAGCAGAGGCAGGTGACACTGCAAATCTGGCCACTTAGGCGGATGGGAGATTTACACAGCAAAGATATATCGTGCTGTCAGAATTATTTTTACTGCACCAGTTGTTCTTTTTCAAGTAGTTATGACCTGGAGTTTTCTTGTGCACCTGGCAGAATTATGCTGTTCTCACGAGAGCCACGCGCTCTATGCAAGTCCCAACTTGACATTGCTGTAGCCGTTCGACTGCCCCCTGGAGCCACCTGTTAATCCGGTGGTCTTTTCTTGTTTTTGTCTTCCTCATTAATTAATTTATTTATTCACTTTACATCACAGCTCGTCCATGCTGTTTTGTCTCCTTTGTTGTGGGAATGAAGCCTAATGGTCAGTGAATCCTGGTAACTGAGGACTTACCATTCTGTTTAGCATCCTGGCATGCTCTAGCAGGCACGGTCATCACAGTACTTACCTTTCACGTACTTTGAAGGCAGCACCCTTAGCTAAAGTCTACTTTGTGTGACTTGATTCCTAAGAATTGATTAATAAATCCTTCATAGCCTCCATTCTATTGCTTTGAATTCTTCTACACCATATGTAGAACTTGGCTTGGGAAATGGTGGCGAGTGTATAGAGTCTGGGACTTATGCTCTGGTTAGCAGCTGTTTTGAACCTGAAATTAACCTTGTTCTTTCCCAGTGACATGTGAGAGCGTAGGGATTCTTCACACCTAATTGTCCTGCATGGCAGGCCAAAAGGGCCCATGAGGGAGAGGAACTTTGTCAAAACTGTTTGACTCTGGTCCCCTTTCTGGGATCACAGGCTGCTAAAGAGAAACTAGTGTGTGTGTGTGTGTGTGTGTGTGTGTGTGTGTGTGTGTGTGTGCCTCCCTTTCCTGTGCCTCTGTGTGTGCATGCCTGTGGCTGTGTGTGTGTGCGTGTGTGTGTCTTTCTCTCTCCCTCTCCCTGTCCTTCTCTCTATCTCTGTGTGTGCATTTGTGCATGTGTGTGCCTGTGTGTGTGTGCCCGTGTGTGCCTGTGTGTGTGTGTGTGTGTGTGCTTGTGTGTGTGTATGTGTATGTGTGTGTATATGTGTATTTATGTGTGGGTGTGTGTATGTGTGTGTGTGTGTGTGTGCATATGTATGTGTATGTGCATGTGTGTATATATGTGTGCATGTGTGTGTGCCTGTGTGTGTGTGCCCATGTGTGTGTGTGCACGTGTGTGTTAATAGGGTGTCTGACTCCCCCCGTCTGAGATGGCAAGGACTCTGATCCACAAACTGATCCTTCTCGGCTTCATTTTGTCCATCTTATTTTCTGAAAAATGCTGCAGGACTGGAAGGAATTCTTTTTATTTTATTTTATTTTAGTAAATCTTTTATTGATTCTTTGTGAATTTCACATCATGCACCTCAACCCCACTCATCTCCCTGTCCTTTTGACCCTTTGTATCTACCCTCTGCCTTTGTAACCTCCCCTGCAAAATATAAGAATAAAAAAAAATCTTGTTGTGGAAGTTGCAGTGTGCAACAGTGTGTCCCATGGTACACCCTTCTGTCCCACTTCTTTACTTGCAAATGCTCACTGCACTGAGCCATTGGTCTGTTTTAAGGCCTCTGGCTTCTGCTACTCTATCAGTACTGGATCCTCACTGGGACTCCTCTCAGATACCCTGTTGTTGCCCTGTGTCATGGGGATCCTGCAGCTTTGGATCTGCAGGAAGACCAACCCTTTCATGAGCTCTGACAGTTCATAGACGACGTAGATGTTAAGGTGGCCCAACTCAAATCCCTGCTTCTGGCCTGGGAGGTAGCTGAATTGGTCAGCCTGTCTGCAATCCTGAACTTACATCATCAGGATGAGCTCTCCCACACTGGCCCAGCTGGCTCACCCAATGTCACAGCAAGGGGCAGAGTCAGCTCTCTGCTCTCATGTCCTTGGGGCCAGCTCAGCCTTGACTTCCCCACCAGGACCAGCTCTACTACTGCCCAGGTAAGGTGCAGGGCCCATTCTCCCATTCCCATGATCTCAGGCCAGCTCTCCTGCCTGCTGCAGGTGGCCAGGAATGGAGAGAGAGAGGGCATATCTCCCTCTCCCAAGCAATCCCATGACGGACTAGGAGAGGGGCCAGCTCACCCTTTCTTCAGCCTGGTGCTACCCAGGCTCAGCACAGTGCCTCAGGAGACAGTCTAGACTAGAGACATCTGCAGGGACTGTGACATCAGCACAGCTGCCTTAGGGCCGTGGACCCAGACATGGCTCTTGGCATGGCTTCCTCATATCTGCCATTGTGGCAGTGGCAGGTGCTGGGGTATCTCTCTTCTGGCCACAGTGGGTCTGTGTGGCTGGGTCAGGTGTTTGGGGGTCTCCTTCTTTGGGCCGCCCCACACGTGTGGTCAGGATGGGTGCTTGGGTGTGTTTCTTATGATCTCCCTCTGGAAGGAATTTATATAATGTCAATTCATAAAAACGTAGGCTCAGATCCTCTCATGTACACATATATTCAAAGAAGACGCTGTTTACCCTGGCAGGCAGATACACTACACTGGGAAGTGCCTCTCTTGGTGCCAACGATCTTATTTCAGGATCCAGTTTTGGCTAGAGTGGATGACGTTACCAGTTGTCTGGCTTGGGGTTAGGCTGTCTCATTTAAAGCTATGGCCTCTGGTTTTGGAACACGGAATGCACATAAAGGGGCAACTTAAACGCAAGTCTCCTGTCACTAGTGAGTGGGCTCTGTAGCAGGAAGCCTTAGCTTCACCGTCTCTTTGCTGCTCATATGATGAAGAGATCAAAGCCCCAGAGAAAGGGGTTGGGGATTTAGCTCAGTGGTAGAGCGCTTGCCTAGCAAGTGCAAGGCCCTGGGTTCGGTCCCCAGGTCCGAAAAAAAAAAAAAGAAAGGACCAGATTGTTTTGTGTTCCCCAGTGAGTGATTTTAGGGATGCAGAAATGTCGTATATATATATACATATATATATTTTTTCATACCATATCAATCTGCGTGTAATGACAGATTGATATTATCCTTGGCTTCACCTTAATTTCTGCAATTTTAATAGACTAGGAAACACTTTTATGTTCCTAAGTCTAGATCCTTACCAGAGACTTAGCTGTGTGAGAGATGCCCCATCCTTACGTTCTCTCATTCTTTTTTTCTGAATTGAGTAATAAAGTTCAGCTGTGCATCCTTTCACAAAAAAAAGGAAAAGCCATGCCATTCCCAGTGTGCTCTCTCTGCTTCATGACTGTGGATCAGATGTGAGCTCTAGCATCATGCTTGCCCACCCACTTCCATGCTCCCCACCATGATGGCCATGGACTCACCCTCTGAAACTGTACCCCAATAAACTTTCTTTCCCATAAGTTGCTTTCGTCATGGTGTCTCTTCACAGCAATAAAAAACTAAGACACTGAATTCTAGTCCAGCACATCTACCAGATCACACACAAAACTGAAAAAAGGTTAGATTTTAGAGCTTAAAAATTTTAGATTTTTTTGATATTAAAATAGCTGAGGTTATGTGTGGCTTCAAAGATCTGATGTCTTTGTTTCCGAATGGGATGGTGAGTGGGTTTCAGTTCAAGAGAAACTGATAGGGTAGGATAGGAAAATGAGTTGTGTAGGAGAGGAGATGGGATGGGGTTGGTGGGTAGAGAGGATGGGGTCGGTGGGTAGAGAGGAGGTGTAATGGGGGTCTGTGAATAGCAGTTTTCTGGAGTGCAGGAAGAAAACAATACTTCTGTTTTTTCTTGTTAAGCCCACCTTTCCTCCTCCATCCCTCTGTTCCTTTCTTCCCTTTCTCCTTTCCTCTTCCCTTTTCTCTCTTGATTTTTCTCCCCCCTTGTTCTCGATTTCTTTCATTTTGATTTCTCACTAAGGTCTTGCTATGAAACCCATGCTGGCCTCAAATCCACAGTCCTTTTATTTCGGTCTCTGTGTACTGGGACTGCAGACATGTCCTGTCTCTCCTGGCTGATCTCATCCTGTTGCTGGTGCTACTTTATACTGGGAAGCTATGAGAGGAGACCCATGGGACTTTGGCCTTAGAGTACAGGGAGACATTCAGTTGGATTACAACGTAAAAGCCGGAGTTGTGGAACAGTTCATACAGACACCTTCCTTCTCTTCCGATAAAGTCCATGTGACAGCCACTGAGAAGGTTCTGGAGACGGTAGAGACAGACTTGCATTAGGGACAATTACGTGACAGGCACTGGGTGATTTGTGGCTTACTTTTCTTCAGTTCACCCCACATGAAATTTACACACTAAGTCATTCTTTACTTCATGTTAGTCATTCGTGGTGCACTTAACATCAATTTAATGTTGACACAAAGTTTGAAGAAAAAAAAGGTTATATGGTTCTCGCTTCTACCACTGATGCTGACACTTAAGACTGTCAAGTTGTGTGTCCGGCCACACAGCTCCCACCTCAGTTATTCCACACAGCTTACACCTCAGTTATTCCACACAGCTTACACCTCAGTTATTCCACACAGTTTACACCTCGCCTCTTCTCTTCCTGTTGTGCTAAGGCCTGGTGCTGCTTTCCTTGTCTCTGCTGGTAACTGTAGTTACTGGACTTACAGTATTGGCCAGTATTGGGTTTAAATATGGTACAGGGACAGTGCTTCACCTACTTTTCATGGTAAAGCATTCCTTCTTTCAATCCCTTTAAAGAGATTACTTCTTTCCCTAAGTTGCTTCTGGTCTTCTGTGGCATATAAAGGACAACCATGGGTCTTTTTTTCTCGGAGTCTGAGTCGTGGAATGTGTAAGAGGGAGGGATCATGATTTGTGTCTACCTGGCTTCCTGTAAAAGCCAGGGAGTCCAGGATGGTGCTATTACATGAGGGTGGAGTTGAAGCGTGAGCGCTCACAAGGGACTAACTTGCTCTGGCTGTAAAGACGTGATTCAGCATGCTTGGTCCCAGTGCTTAACGTCAACTCTGATGCAACTTCTGGGAAAATTCTCAAATGACCTAAAGCATGTTAGAAAGGAGCCAACCACATCCTTCTTTAAAAATAACCAGAGCGATAGGTTTGAAGGCACCACACATTTCACACGCAAAACTTGGAGGAGTCAGCCTGGAGCTGACTGGAAAGCCAACTCCCTGAGGATCAGCTCTCACGGTATCTAAAGATGCTGCACAAGCAGCCAAGGGAGAAAAGCAGTAGATGGACACCATCACAGAAGTCCACAGCTGGTCAAAACGCAGAGAACCGAGTGTGGGGTGCCCAACCTCACTTGAGACCTCTAGAGTACAACCATCACACCTGAGACTCAGGGGCCATCACAGAAGAGGGGATGGAAAAATCGGAAGAGTCAGAGGACCAGGTCATACGCTGCAGGACTGCGTCTTTTATACACGACTGGGAAGCTGCACCCACGAAACCTCGACAGTATGGCTGCCTAAACAAGACCCACACAATGGCAACGGCAGCTGACATGGCAGTGTGGAGGGGGCAGATCTCACCGTACCCCTCCCCTGGATAAAGAACTTCAGACAATTAATGGCTGATGAGAGATGAAGACTACTTGCTCCAGGGACATGCTCCCTGATAGCTTATCTAGTCCCAAGTGGTCATTCCTAACCACAAACACATGAGCAACACGAAGTAGACTCAGCAGGCTGTATTTACACACACAAACACACTCTCTCTCTCTCTCTCTCTCTCTCTCTCTCTCTCTCTCTCTCTCACACACACACACACACACACACACACACGCCTCTTCAGAATCTACACACACACCCACACACACACACACCCTCTTTCTCTCTCACACACACTCACACACACACCACACACCTCCACACACTCACACACATGTGCACACACACCACACACTCACACTCCCTCTCTCTCTCTCTCACACACTCACACACACACTCTAACACACACACACTCACACACACATGTACACACACACCACACACTCACACACACACTCCCTCTTTCTCTCTCTCTCACACACACACCACACACTCCACACACACACACACACACACACACACACACACACACACACACATGCACACACACACGTGCACGCACACACACTCACACACGCTCACACACACACTCCCTCTTTCTCTCTCTCACACACACACTCTCACACACACTCACACACACATGTGCACACACACACACACTCACACACACACCACACTCACACACACACACCACACTCACACACACACTCACACACTAATGATTAATAATAATTAAGGAAGAAGAGATTGTGAACTTGAGAAGGAGTAGGGGGCATAGAGGAGCTGAAGAGGGGGGGAGGGCCGGGTGAAATGATGTAATACGGTACTTATGGATGCAATTCAGAAATATGTGCAAAAAAAGATAGCCGCAAACTACCAGGTTCGGTGGCACACACTTTCAATCCCTGCACCCAGGAAGCAGAAGCAGGTGGATCTCCGGGAGCTGGAGGTCAGCCTGGTTTATACAGCAAGTTCCAGGCAAACTAGGGCTGTATAGTGGTGGTGGTGGGGGAAGCATGGCAAACTGAAATATTTTGTTTTCATTTAATTCCACTCAGTGAACCAGAACCCCTCAAAAGTGATCCCAAATTGAAAAATTAAAAGAAATCCACTTCCCATGAAGTCAACCAAAGGGTTAACCCCGGCATCCTCTGCTTTAAAATGAAGGATGTTGAGAAAGAAGTGTTGCTGCACTGAGCCTTCAATGTTGCTTGTGCATGCTTAGCTCTCATTCCTGAGAGAGCCCAACTCCCTCTGTGATGTCTCCCATTGCTGATTGTTTAATCTCTGGGAAAAACAGCTGGCAACTCCAAAGGCACTTGCTTATCCTCCTCAGTCCAGGGCAGCTAGAAGGTTGGCCAGTAGATGCTAGCTGGCTTTTCCTGTGTTGATCACCTCTACCTTGATTTCCACAGAAGAAGCCATCCTTCAGTAGCAGTCTCGTGGGAGTCCCCTTTTGTTCAGCCTGCCTGTGGTAGCAGGTAACTGGAGGAGGAGATGCTCCTCTGGGCTCAGCTCAAGGAGTGCCCCCCCCCCCCCCGTTCCCGCCCCCGCCCCCGCCCCCGCTGCAGGGGTAGCGGCTTTCTTGACGTGACAGCATCCTTTTCTGAAGACTGTTGATTCTGGTTGCCACCCAGCAGCTTCCGGTTGTGGTAAGTGGTCAAGGGTGTGTGTGTGTTGCTTTTTTTTTTTTTTTCTGGGAGTTGAACTTTTCAAGGATGGCCCCCTAGAGAGTCATTTTTTTTTCTGTAATTACAGGCGCTTTCAGTCCTGCCCTGCTTCAGCGTGGGTGTGCTCACCCAGTGGATACTTGTTTGATTTATCTGCATTGCTGGGAAACCCCCTCTCTCCAGGAGAAAGTTAGATCCAGGTTGAGGTGAGTTGGTGGGGGACCATTCCCTGGCAAAGGAGGTCAAGTGGAGTTTGCTCAGACTTACTGACATTTTCCTTCTTCCAAATTCCTGTTTTGGTTTGCTGTTTCCCTCTGTTTGGTTGAGCCTTAGTGAATATGTCTTGTTTGCCTTGTCCTAAAAATAGTTTCGGGGGACATTAGTTGAGGACAGGGGATAGGACACTTACTTTTCATTGTATTTGAGATTCAGACTTTTATTCTGCAAGGGTCACGTCTGAAGTGCTGGACAGGAGCATCGTAGAGAACGTCTTGGTTTGAGAGTGTTGGGTGGCAAGTATCTTCTGCACAGCCCGAGGTCCCGTCCCATTTATTCTGTGGTTAATTCACGCTTCCGATGTACGGTTGGCACTGGCCTGTGTTTCTGAGGCTCGAGGGATAGATTTTCAGTGCTAAGGTTTGTTTGAGGAGAAAATTTCATCCTTCAGCTGTCTTGTGCATAGATACAAGAGAGTTTCAGGTCTCAGGTTAGCAGTGAGCGGTCTGAAGAAGAAGCTGGTGAGAATCGTTATTTGGGGATTGAAGGGTTTTGAGACAAGGGTGAAGGAATAGTGGGGTTCATGTGGGGTACGAATGAATGCCTGTGCCTACACACTGCCTCTTCTCTAGTGTGACTTCGGGCCAGCCTCCACTGGCGAGGACAGCCCGGTGGGATTTTGTTCAGCCTCATGCACTACTGTATTATGTACTGCTTGATACGGCATAAACGAATCCTTCAAAATAGATCAAGTGATATTTTCTGCCCTTGGGCGATTGTGCATGAGTGTGTGCTTAAGCACAGGAGTGTTTTGTTCACGTACAACCGCACAGAAAGCTTCATTAGTAGACAATACTTGAAGTAAGACATCTTTCCCTCTCCTTTTTCTTTTACTTATTTACCACTCCACCCCCACCCCCTTCTTATTTTGAGAAAGAATCTTACCGTGTAGCCTCAGGTGGCCTGGAAGTTGCTATGTGGACCAAGCTGGTCTTGAACTCACAGAACTCACAGAAATTCACCTGTCCTGCCCTGTATCTAGGTTTCCCTCCTTCCCTACCTCCCTCCTTCCTGACCTCCTTCCCTCCCTTACTCCCTCCTTCTCCTCTAGCCTCAGCTTTTGAAATCAAATGCACATTCCAGACACCCCTGTGTAACACATCTGTTCTGTTTAAGGACTTCTTCTGGAAGGCGAGCAGAGAAAACAGCAGCTTCTTAGTTATCTTAAATACTTTACATGCTAGTAAATACGTTTGTGAGTAGGTATTAGCCTGAGCGCTCTGTTTTCCAGAAAGGAGTTTCTCCATTACCGTGGGCCCCTTCCCTTTCCCTCTTTACCCTCTTCAGTGCAGTTTGCTGAGGGCCTCTCCTGTGCTGGGCCCTTCCTGAACCAGCCTTTGAAGGGTGAATTTCCCTTCGCTCTATCATTGCTCCTTGATTAGCTCCTTCTCCTCAGCCCCTGGCCTTCCCTAGCCGATGATCTTTCCTCTGGTTCTTCCTCAGGGAGGCCATTCATTCCCAGGGCTTCAGCTCTGGCTCATAGGCCCTCCATGCCACACCCACACATTTGTCCGTTCTGTTTGGCGTTAAAGGTGATCTAGAGGCTAATGTAAGCCGCTTGGATTTATCACTGTGCTTTTCTATTTCTGATTCTGTTGTTCCATATCCTCCTCTTCCTTGTCCACTGCCATCACAGTCAATGTCATCTCTATCCCTGTAGTGTTCAAATACTAAGGCCTAGTTGTCACCCGGGCCCTCTTGGTTCTGACCCCAACATAAGGATGACATATTGACAGTGGTGAGTTAGTCACAGAGACACCTATGTATGTAGCTCTGCTTTACCATTGTCATTGATAATGTCCTCAAGGCTCTTTCTCTGTGGTCTGTGCCCTGACAGTAATCTTTCAAGCACTTGGGCATGGGCTGGACAGTTGCACCAGCTTTTTAAAAACACTTGATATTCTTGCAGAGGACTCAGGTTCAGTTCCCAGCACCCACTGGACACAACCAATGCCAGGGCATCTGGTTTCCTCTTCTAGGTCTCTATAGATAGTAGGCAGGCATGTGGTGCCCATGCATACATCACGGGAATACTCACACACAAAATTAAAAATGATACTAAAGATGAATGAAAATGTATACAGCAGACTGGCACAGGGAGGCTTAGAGAACAGTAACGGTGACGAGTGGGGGCAGTTTAATCATTTTGTTCTCATAGGTCTTCCCTGTCTTTGTTACTGGCAGGGCTAACCACATGTAATACTGTGTCATTTCATCTATAAAATGAGGACAATGATGGCTTCTTCTTTAGAGTTCTGGTAAAGACTGAATGAGACAATATAAGCTGAGGGCTTAGCCTTGGACCCAGTGTGAGTGTGTGTGTGTGTGTGTGTGTGTGTGTGTGTGTGTGTGTGTGATATCAGCTTACTATGCAGTCTGTTTGTGTTATATTAAGCATGCAGCCATCACCCAAACTGTAAAATATTAAATCCTCTCTTCCTCCTGTTGTTCACCCACTGCCTGTGTCCTCCCCTGGCCAGCCAGCTTCCTCTTCTCTTTCCTTCCTCTCCTAGCCTGACCTGCTGCCTTTCTCTACACTGCTTTCCTGCTCCTCCTCTGTCTTCTAGACAGACCTCCCTGCCTCTGTCATCTTCCTTCCCCTTAGCAGTTCCCTATTTCTCCACTAGAACTGGAATCCGGCTCACCACATTTGATCCTGCTAACCCCTAACCTCGGTTTTCCTTCCCCCATCTGTGAACTTGGCCTGTTAGCATGGGCTGGTGAGGAGAGAGACAAAGATGAACTCCTTTAGAAGCTCACAGACTTGGGGGAAAGAACAGGTGAATACACAGAAATAGAGAATAGAGAACAGAGAGATGATGGAGACGAAAAATTGAGATAAACATATAAGAGAATAACTTACTGTCGAGGCATGGTGATTGGACAGTTACTTGCTTACGTTTGGCTGCATTAGCCATTACTTCACACACACACACACACACACACACACACACACACACACACACACCCCCCACTCACACGCACACACACACACACACACACACACACACACACACACACACACACACACACACACACACACACACACACACACACACACACAAACACACACACACACACACACACACACACACACACACACACACATACACACACACAAACACATCACACACCACACACACACACGCAGAGACAGAGAGACACAGAGACAGAGAGACACAGAGAGACACAGAGACAGAGAGACAGAAAGATAGAGACACAGAGAGGCTCACTTCTATTCTTGTACACTGTGTGAAATCTATGTGCACTATGATTGTAGATAGCTGTCACTGGAACCGAAAGTCATCACCCATACCTTCCGCCCTCTTTCTCACACTCAGCTAAATTCATGCAGGGCAGAAGCCTGGCTTTCTCCTTTCTCTCTTTCTGGTTTCATTTCCTGTGGTTAAGATTCATTAGGATCTCCCTTGTTCAGAGTCTATCTGTGCCTCAAAGATCTGGCACTGGGGGCTCTAAGGGCCTGCCCTTGAGCTGTCAGACAAGGTTGACTATAGCTTGGTGGCCAGGACTCCATGTCCATGGGACATTGGATCTATGAGATTTTTGCTTCTGAGTTCTGGGAGCCTGGGGCCTGAGGGAAACAAGGGTCAGTGATCGGAGACGAGCAGGCCATTCCTTCACTCCATCCTCCTAGTCTAACTTCAGATCTTACGCTTTGGCAGGTGGGTGTCAAGGTTCACCCATGCACATCATCTGGGAAGCCAACAACCAAAGGGACAATGGAAGAAAACCTAGGGAACAAGTAGAGGAGATTGAGAGATGTGTAAGAAGAGAGGAGGGGCACAGGGTGGCATGGGGAGTGGGCCAGAGAGGAGGAAGTGGGAGGGGCACTCACGAGGAAGCCATTACATGTTACGGAACCAGAGATTGAATCTTAGGAATACAGGCTGCTCAAAGCAACATCTGTTTCTCTAGCTCACCTAGGTTGGTCACTACCAAGGCTTACAGAGATTCACCTTAGGTTCTATAGTTACACAGGAGGGAAGCAGGAGTTCCAGATGTCAGAGGGCACACTTCTAGCCACCCCTACCTCCTGGACCCGAGCAGCTTGGCAGACTATGGCCAGATAAGACCTTTTGTCTTGTGGATTTTGGACAGCACTTTAATAGAAGAGGAATACCTTTCTGAGGCAGACAAACTCTAGTTCAGGACATGTATGATACACAGCAAGAATGACAATTTATTAGTTTAAAACGTGTAAAGCAACCATCGCGAGGATCAGATGTTCATTTTAGCATGACTGGTGTGTTCTTTCCCTGAAGGCTTCTGTGGGAAAGCAATTTATTACCAGCAGGTTGCTTGGTGAGTGTGGAACTGGAGCAGGGGGAATTGTCTATAATAACCTAATTGCTGAATGGGCTACCATCATTAGAGGGAGTTTCTAGTTTACTCCTTAGCTTAAAGCACGGAGTCACTTATCCCCAGCTGTGCCCACTTTCACCTTGAGGAGAGACCTCCTTGCCGAATAGCTGTGTGGACGAGGTGCCCTTTCCCACCCAGCTGCGTTCCTAGGTGTCTTATTTAGTTATTATTTCAGTCACGAACTCCTTATTTTCTCAATAAGGAAGCATCAGTTTGCATCCTCCTTTGATTTTTCTGTTTTTTTTTTAAATTTGTTTTCTAAGGACAGTTATTTTTGTGAACAAGATTTAAAACTAGAAATGGAAAACAAAAAAAAAGAGAAAAACAAAAAGAGAAAGGACTAGAGACACAGCTTAGTGTAAAACAAACAAACAACCATGCGTGTCAAGGGAAGAAAATCTTTTTGGAAGTATAACTGAGTTTTTTTTAAATACTCATTTAATTTAAAATCAGTGCATACACACATATCTGTGTACATGTTAACTTTCTTCTGTATTTTCACACTCATACAGAATACATATTTACTTACTGAGGTGAGCCTTCTATCTATATCTCTCTATCTCCTGTTTATCTATTTGAATTATCTATCCATATCAGCCTTCTATCTACCTATGTCTGTCTATTAATCATCTGCATACCATCTGTTTATAGATCATCTACTTATCTCCTGTTATCGACTGGGGTGTTTATTTATATCAATCTTCTATCTATCTACCATCTATTTATCAGTCATATTTATGCTGCTAGAACTTCTACTGGAGGGAACCATTTTATTGATCCTTTGAGTGAGTCGAAGCCAAGGGTAAGATATGATTTATCCTATAGTGAAAGATATTTTACCCCATTTTACATGATTTGTGGTAGTTTTAAAAAGTGGGGCAACGTAGCCCTGGGACTCTCATCCACTTCAGCACTTACATGTGGCTGGATTCGGAATCCCGAGCTCCTACTTCTGGGGCTAGAGTTTATTTCTCACAAACTTCTGTCACCCGATTATGTGTTTACTGTATTTCCTCAGACCTCCAGTGACCTGGTGTTCGAGAAGAGATGACTTTCTCTTTACTCTGAGGCCTTTCTTGGTGGAGTAGCTGCCACGCAGAGTATTTTGGAGAGTTGTTGGACGGGCAAGAATGAAAACACCCAGGGCAGGCTAGGTGGTTTGGAGGGTAAAGCACTTGCTAGGTAAGCAAGGGGCCATGAGTTTGGACCCTCAGAGCTTGCAGAAGCCTGGTGTGGCAGCATGCATTGGTAATCCCAGTGTTCCTACAGGAAGACAGGAAGTAAGGGTAGAAGACCCTCTGGAAGTGTGCAGGCTAGCTAGCCTGGTTTATGTAGCAGTAGTGTGCAGGCTAGCTAGCCTGGTTTATGTAGTGGTGAATAAGAGACCCTGTGTCATTCAAGGTGGAAGGCCAGGTCCAACACCAGAGGCTGCCTTCTGATATCCACAAGTGCACTGTGGTACACTCTCATACTCATGTGCATGAACACACACACACACACACACACACACACACACACACACACACACACACATCTCTCTTGATGGCCCCATCCTTTTATATACTATCATATTCTCCTATCTCCTAAACACCCTAAACCCAGATGAGGAAGAGCGTCTAAGAATGAGCACATTTTGGTGAGGAATAGGAAGAGGATTATAGGACTTATAGTACTGAAAGAAGTTTCATTTTCTTCAAGTTTGACTGATGTCTGCTGCACCGACCTCAGTCTTCCATAAACAATGCCTGCTTGGGCACTGTTACAAAGAAAGACTGGATTGGTGGAGATGGGCTTTAAAGCAAATTCTGTTTTTACTCTAATACTTCAGAATTTAAAGCCTTTGCGAGTAATATACTACTGAGGACAAAGTTTCCGGAAGTCACTCAGTAGTTTAATTCACACAGCAAGGGTGATGTCATACTCTGAGTTATGGAGTAAAGAATATTTCTATAAAAGTAAAAGTGTTTAAAGTTGAAATGGATTTATTCACTTGCTTCGAAATAAATGACTCTAAGACATGTTGGAAGGAGACAGTGAGGAGTGAAAGTGAAAGCACGAGGCCGTTGTGGAGTAAAGAAAGTCTGTGAGGGAAAGTCTCCTCATCTTACAGGAGTTTTGAAAAAGAGAAGAGCTTGTGGAGGATCTGAATAAGAGAAGAGAAAGTTACATGGCTCTTCTTCCATAGTTCCCTTTATAGTCCACTTTAGCTGCACCCTTAACACTGGTAATCAGTTAGCACCATTCTCTCAGCCATCTGACAAACCAATAAGGGATTTTGGTCCTGTGAAAACAGAACATGTTGATTTAGTCCCCAGGGACAATTTTCATGTCTTAACAAGGTGGCTTAGACTTCTTGATTAGTCTTTCTCTTCTGGCCAGATGGGGCCCCAGCAGCATCAGATGCCATCCTCACAGGTGTTGTGTGTTCTCCCTCCTGACGCCATTTAATGTCTGCTCTGGCTCCTTTTGGTGACTATCTCGTGAAACAAAGAAGTGACGAGAAAAAGGCTGTGCATGGTGGAAATACCTGTAATCCCAGCAACCAGGGAGCTGAGGTAGGAGGATTGTTGTGAGTTTGAGGCTAGTCTGGGATATATAGCAAGTGGCAGACCTTCAGATCCTGTATCAAAATAGATAAAAACAATAAATAAGGAAACCAGAGAAAAGTCCTGTGGGAGGACTGCTTTGCCTATGGTATATTTTCCAGAGGAAAGACCAGCATTTAAAACAATCCTTTGTATTTTACTAGAAACGGATTGCTTCTGGAGTAGAGACAGTCATTGCCTTTAGCTGTGTACTCGTCAGTGAGACCACCAGGCTGAAACAGGTAGTCCCAGACACACAGCTACACAAATGCTCCTGCTTAAAATCAGAGGGTCTCAAAACAAAAAGAAAGGCGTGACTGTGGGAAAGAGACTTGAGGGGAGGCGGGGAGCATGGCAGGGGTGAGAAAGTGATAAGGGAAGGTTGGGGTGATCAAATGCACTACATATGTGTTTAGAATTGTCAAAAGAACACATCTAACCGGCAAGAATGCTCCTCCTGAGAATGTACTTTTAGCTGGAGGAGCTCCAAGTTCTGGCCACTCCTCCCTTCTTTCCCATGCTCTTCAACTTGCTATGACACCAAATGCGCTCATCCTCTTTTGTCCTAATCTGCATTAAGGGTGTTTAGGAGATAGTCGTACATGGAAGGACAGGGGCTAGCAAGAGAGATGAAATACTCCCAATCCCCCAGGAACCTCAAACAGGGATGACAGATCCAAGCCACCCTGGTGCGTGAGGCCTAGAAAGAATAATTGCTAAAAGAGAGGTATGTCCACATCCCATTTCTTAGGGAAATAGAAAGCATCATTCATGCATTCATGCTCAGGAAACACATGGAGTAGCATGGTGAGCCAGGCATGTGTCAGGAACAAAACCATGGGCCAGGTGAGGGGGTTCCTGTGCCACTGGAGTTTGGGAAGTAACGAGAAGACAACGTAGTAGACAAATACAGCCTAGAGTGCCATCGACTGTGAGATGAACAGTACCAGGTTTTGTGGGACACATCGGAAGTGGCTCATGGAGGAAGTACCATATGAGTTAGTACATGAGTTGAAGAGGGTGGGGCTGAGGTTACATGGCTATAAGTATAGGGAAGAGGCGTCATGAAGGTCCCCCGACGGAGAAAGGCTAAGCTGAGTATTTCTGAAGTGCAGACGTGAGGAGCAAACAGAGGAGCGTGGGAAGTGAGGGAAGGAGGGAGAAAGCAGGTAAGACGCATGAGCAGAAACAAGACGGTCGACGTCTTAGCTGATGTGTTAAACTTTTCTTCCCTAAAGCTAATGTGAGGTCTTCTGGGTTTCTTAGTGGGTCATGACATGATGCCTTTTCCCTTTAATGAGGATGCCTGTAGTTTTGATGTGGACCCTGGTCAATAACTTCCCAAGTCAGGCCTGTGAGGATAAGCACAGAGGAAGAATGATCTATGGTTAGCCAAAAAGTCAGATGACACCCACTGCCTAGGCAGGGATGTGGGTAGAGAGGGGAGTCTTTAGAGGGATGGACTGGGCAGCCTTGAAACGGATGGCATGGACAGCGGGGGGAGCAGGGGAGTTTCCAAATGGTTTATAATTACTCCTGCTTCTAGTAGCACAGGACAGCAATAACCATCAGTTTTACTAATCTGGGCACTAGGAGAGCCTAGATTCCTACTATCAGTGCCTCTTTTTGTCAGGCATACCCCAGGGTGGTAACGGGAGACAAATGGACAGTTTCCGGTGTTTTGGACACCAACGGATCTGTACTAGAACCGTGGGGATTGATGAACTTCCTTTAAACGTCTTTTTCTTGTAACTGCTAAGCCAAATGTACCATTCTTCCTCTTATTTGGTGCCTGTGTGGCCAACCACACAGTGCTTCTTTCAGTGCACTGCATATGCTCTGCATGTAACTTCTCTGGGCAGGAAGCAGATAGATATATCATTTCTCTTTCCAACCAGCAGAATGCTGTCTGTCCACTCCATATTCCTCCCTGCTCTGTCACTTGTTTGCAAAGCTTCATGTGATCTTTTGCATGGGTTATGGATGTTGTATGTAATCTGTTTGTGCATTTGCTCATTTTAGATCTTTGATAGGGTTTATGTCATAAAAAAATTAGGTCACACACAGGAAATAAAATAATGGTATTGTTTTAGTGTGTTGGGTAGCAACCAAGAGAAGGGTGTATATATGGCTAAGTGAATAGAAAAATTTTGGGTTGTGGTGAGTTGCAGTGTGGTTAACAATTCCCTGTTATGTATGGCTCCCACATCTAGGAGCAGTGATCAGCTCAGGCTGTGAGGAGGGGTTACCTAGCTTATCCAGCGGAAGGCAGATACTTGCTCGGCCCTAAGATATTCCAATTGCTAGTGTTTGGGATGAGCTAGAAAAGTTGCCAAATCCACTGCACACGTATGTGCTTACCTGGGGTTGCCATAAAGCCTGCAGTGTGAAGTTCAAAAATTCCACTATGATATATTTGAGTCTGCTGAGAAAACTGACAATAGACAAGTTAGCAGGAATGAGAAAACGCTATGAACTTTGGTGATCAGTCACTAATAATTCTGGATACCAGGATGATGGATGACCCAAAGATAGATCCAGGGTGAACAACCCACTTTTGTGGGCTGTTTTGGTGAAGCAGAGGGGGTCATATGGCCTTTTGAGGGGACAGAAAGGGTCTGAGCCAACAAAAGACGATGAAGTAGAGGATGCCCACAAGACCTTTCTGTCCAGATTCTTCTCGGCTCTCATTTGTGGAATTGTACCCTTTAAGCAATGGGGGGAGGGAAGGTATTAGGATCTATAATCAAAAAATATGTCAGAGGACTTCCTCATGGACAGTTCTATGCAGGAATATGAATGAGGGTGCTTAGGGAGAGCAATTTAGCTCTTGTGGCTAGATTTGAGGGAGAGGGGCTCTGGGTTCTATGACCCTTCCTAGGGAGGAGGAATTCTCATGTCTGAGACTCCTTTGAGCTGCAAGGAAGAGGGGATGAAAGATGAGAGCTCAGAGAGCAGCAGGAGACGAGAGACAGGTATTGCTTCAAGGCCTTCACTTCGAAGTATGATTTTCCAAACCCCAATATATTTGAATGCAAATATGCATTTTTTATGGCAAAAAATTATTATTATCTGGTTAGATTTAAGCATTTTAATCTAGACATATTGTTCTTTATTATGTCAGCAACTTATCTAAATTTGTGTAGAAAGACTGTTGAAGGGGGTTAATATGACGATATTGACCATATTTCAAATACTAATGCATGTTTCTCTCTTTTTAAATGTAGGCCAACACTCATGACTCGGTGAGAACTCAGGGTGATGATGTTCTGCGATGAGAAGAAGCTCCTTGGTAAGGCTTGAACTGTTCAGATGACACAAAACACTAGGAGCTGTCATCATATTTTATACTGGATGTTCGATTTAGTCAGAAAACTTAGACACTGATTGTAAGTTAAAAAAAAACTTTGACAATTGTGTATATGGGCTGCCTGCTGAGGGCACGTGAAACGACATCGAGATGTTTCTAGCATCTTATTAAGTTCCTGTGCGTGTGTTGCTGTGGTTGCTCTCTTGGAATCCCCAGTCACCTTCAATTTGCTTTTGCTGATTTTAAGGTGAATAGAAATGGCATAATGTAGCATGTACTCTTTCATCACGATTCTTCTGCTTGGTGAGAAGGCTTTGCTGTCAATTTATGTGGTTGTGTCACTCTGTGTGGTTGTGTCACTCTGTGTGATTGTGTTGATTTGTGGTTGTTCCTCATATTTTCACTTTAAAGAAGTGTTTTGTTTCAAGAATACATAAATATTTAAAATTGGCTGAGGTAGCAGAAACACTTTTTTTTGTTTGTTCGTTTGTTTTAGTAATCAGTCTCCTGAAAATAGGTTAAGAATACTTTATCTGAGGTATTTGGGACCAGAAGTACTTCTGGAATTAGACTTTGTATTTTTTTTTTTTTCGGTTTTCAGATTTTGGAATATTTGCATAGACCTTTCCTGATTGAGTACTCCTACCCTGGAAAGGCAAAATCTAAAATTCTCCAGAAATCTTAAACTTTTAAATATCATGTCAATGTTCAAAAAATGTGAGACTTTATAGCCTTTTGTGGCTCAGAATTTTAGGCTGGGGTGCTCCGCTTGTAGTCGTAACGGTGTTCAGTTTCAGGGAGTGTCCTGGTCAGGGGTCTGTTGCTGTGGCGAGACACCATGCCCACGGGCGTTCTTATAGGGAAAGCGTTCAACTGAGGCTTAGTCCATTATCATCATGTGGGGACATTGTGGCATGCAGGCAGACATGGTGCTGGAGAAGGAGGTGACAGTTCTATGTCCATGTCTGCAGGCAGCAGGAAGAGAGCCCCTGCGCTTGCTTTGGGCTTTTGAAACCTCAAAGATCACCCCCAGTGACACACTTCTTCAAGCAAGACCACACTTTCTGATCCTTCTCCACCAGCCCTGTTCTCTGGTGACTAAGCATTCAAATCTATGAGCCCGTGGGGTCCATTCTTATGCAAACCACCACAGAGAGTACTGACTTTTCATTTGATCTGACTGACATTTCATTTCAGTCAACGACAACTACTGTGTAGTTTTCCCTTCAGGAGATACTCTACACCTTATTACTAAGATTTCTTCATTTTTTTGATGACAGTGTTTAAAGGTGTAAAAGGTTGAATTTGACTTTACCTTATCTCTCCTTCTGTGACATCTCTGGCAGAACGTTGGCTCTTGTATCCACAATTACCTCATGATGCATAGATTCCCTTCCTTGTTGGACACATTGCAACATTGAGATCATAATGAGCTTAATTCTGTCCCAGTGTAATGTCTATCTGCAGATTTTATTTATGCTCTGTATGTGTGTGTGTGTTGTATGTTATGTGTGTGTTGTGTGTGTGTGTGCATGTGCATGTTTGTATGTGTGTGTATGCGTGTGTGTGTGTGTGTGTGTGTATGTGAAGGGGCTCTGTCAATATTCCCTACGAAAATCTAAGACTCTACCATTCTTCCCATGCTTTTTTTTCCTTGTCACATGAAAGACTTTACACAAGTCACTGTTCCAGTCTTTATTGTGTAAACACGGGATCAAACAGCTTGAATGTGGCTGCTTCCAGCAAGACCTGGTGTTGCAAGTCTTTGTTAAGACCATGGTCCAAAATCCAGATCTAATTCTATGAATATTTAAAACAATTTCTGTGTATACATGGATGTAGACATGGAAAAAGTGGGCAAAAATGTAGACTTTATTAAAATGAGGAGTTGGGGGAGAGAAAGAGGGTGATGGGGAGACCGGTGGTTTGTTGGGAGGGGGTATGACTTGAAGCACATGTAGAGTACTGCATTTGATGAAAGAGGCCTGCTGCTCTCTCTCTCTCCCTCCTTCCCCCCCCTCTCTGTTCTTGTACCTGGGTAGATCCATCTGTAGTTTCTTAGTCACCTTTGCAAAACAGCAAAGGTGTCTGGGAGTCTCCACACTCCCAGACTCGTCATCAGTGAGGTAGGCCCATGTTTCAATCTGCCCTGACTGCATCATCTCCCTCTGGCTTTGCGTCCCCATTTGTAAAGCGAGGCTGGGAATAGCATGTACTTAATAGCATCGTTTTGATCATTCCTGAAATAAACGTCTGGGAAATACTTCGGCTGTATCGAGATTTTAGCAAGTGCTCAATAAACATCAGCTCTTGCCATTATTTTATAGCAAACATTAAGACTCAGTTATGAATCATGTATAGAAAGCAACACAACAGTGGCTTATCTAAAGATTTTATTTGCAATATATAGAATCCAGTCCAGGTATACCAGAAGGATGAATTCGCTGTGAGGGAATAAAACTTCTAATAAATTGAATTTCCTGACTCTTTGGACCAGATGAACACTTACATTGGCTTATCAAAGAGGAAAACAAACCCCAAATCCTTTAGCATTTGCTTGAATCACCTAACTTGCTTTCTAAGCTCTTTTGCGAGTGTGTGCCCCCCCTCTCACACACACACAAACACACACACAACTGTGGGAAGATTTCTTTTTCTGGCTTTAATTCTCTTTACTATTTAAACGTGCATTAATCCCAGAAGCTGCCAGTCACTGCTGCATCTCATCAGGAACATTTATCAGTCATATCAGGATGTGTCCCTGGAGTCAAATCAGAAAGGGAGGAGGTTGGGCTCATTGCTTTAAAGCTCCCCCACTCACTATCCTTCTCTGTCTTTAGATTAGGCTTCCAATCAACAAGATTTTGATGAAAGAAAAAATTAAGGAAGGGAAAGGCTTAGGTTATTGATTTAGTTTGATGGAATATTCTGAAAATGTTCTCCTTCAAAATTCCCCAAACCTAACAATCTCACCCCTTAAATGATATTACATGTTTAGAGACAATCTTTGGTGTTTGGATGCATTCCAAACTAACTTCAGAATCTCTGCCTGTGACATCAAGGTTTTACACAGGGTCCCCAACTTCTCCAATGTATTTTATTGTTTAATGACATCAGCAGACATAAGTGTCTGAACAATGTCTTCTAAATCACATTGGCCAAAGGAAGAATTCAGTGTAGGCAACTGAAGGACTGTGGTGTCTCACACGTCTGTGCTCACTCATGGGTCCTAGGAGGACCTCCCACTTCTCCATCTTATGATTGGTCTGAACACAGAGTTCCTGCTCTCCTTAGACTCCAATGCTGAATGGTTAAGATCCTCTCACAGACAAACTGATTAAAAAGAGAGATATAAGTGTCTTGCTTACTTTTGCTGGCTGGTAGTGAGAGAGAGAGAGAGAGAGAGAGAGAGAGAGAGAGAGAGAGAGAGAGAGAGAGAGAGACTGACTCTGTAATTTATTGTGTACTGTGATGGAAAAGAGCCCAGATTAGCATGGCCTTCAAGGGCCAGCAGCAGGGTTGATGATCAGTAGCCAATTTTCACTGGAAATGTTCAGAAAATTACTTCAAGACCCTCTTGGAAGACAGCAAAAATCAGCATTTGGATGACTCCCCTTTACCTATTTTGTTTTTAGTTATGTTTAAAAAGACTTTTTGCATGCATTTTTTATTGTTTGAGAATTTCATACATATTTATATAACTTTTGGGATAATTTTCTATGTAAAAGGTGCTTCCCACATATTTCCTAGTTTAATGATCACCACACAAAGGCGATGCTTTGCTGAGAAGTCACAGTGAAGGAAAGGCTGTGAGTTAACGTGATCCTGCAGGAGCTGCAGGCCCAGCCCTTGTCTCAGCTCCTCTTCCCACATGAAGGCTTTCTTTGTCTTTGTTTTTCCTAATCTGACTCTGGTTTAATGGGTCCTAAAATCTTGTGTACATGAAACAGCACCTTAACTGTAGTTAAAAGTCCCAGAAAATAGTGTCCTAGAGGTCCCTCTCCCCTTCTGGATTTGTGTCTTAAGTGATCTGACCATGCTTTTGCATGCATTGAATTCTGTCTTTCTACTTCCACACACAGTCAAAGCTTTTTTTTTAAAAAAAATTGGAATGAATTTAATAAATTACTAGCCCCATCAGATAATTACTTTTTAGGGTTAGGGTGGGATTGGGGACTATAAGCTAACCATCTCTAGTCAAGGTTGAATGTACCATGATTTTCAATGATTTCTAATGGCACTTCCAATCCTTATTTGGTCACTGTGGAAATTGGAAACAAGCACAGGCTGAAGAGACAAGGTCTCTTCCAGCACTGCATTGCTAATCTATTTGTTTGAGGAAAACATCACATATTATTGGCCTTTGCAACTTTGGGGTAGTAAAGATTATTTTATTTTACTTTATTTTGTTGTTTATTTGATATATCTATATATCTATATATCTATATATGTCTATATATATATCTTATGTTTACATCTGTGCACATGCCACAGTACATGTGAGAAGGCCACAGGAGATATATACATATATGTGTGTGTGTGTATGTGTGTGTATGCATATATACCTTTACATATATCTGTGTGTGTGTGCACGCGTGCATGTGTGTGCATGTATGTTTGTGTGTGCTTGATACCTGTGGAGATCAGAAGAGAGCATTAGATCTCTTGGAATTTGAGTTACCCTTGGCTGTGAGCAGCCACATTGCTGCTGGGAACCAAACCAGAGAACTCTGCAAGAGCAGTAAGTGCCATTACCCACTGAGTTATCTTTCCTGCACCAGAGTGAAGGCTATTTCTGTCATCTACATGGAGTAGACTTTGAAGGCATTCCCTGTTTTTATATTCTGAAGTGGGTTCAGAATCAAGTCTAAGAGAACTCTTCCTCTTCTGTGGTACCTTGTGGAATCACTAAGATACTTGATGTTCTGTTCGGTCACATGAGTCTGCCACAAATCGATGGCCACAAATCAGAAACCTAAATATCAACCTGACGTGTGTCACGTGGGTCTTCCATTCAACCAGTAACATGGCAAAGCAGCTCGATAGCCATTTTCTAGGATGGTCAATTCCAAGCTCAGTTCACGTAGCATTCAGCACAATTGAAGCTGAGTAAGAACAAGTGGGGTGCTTGTCTGAAGGACACATTCATCTGAACACCCCAAAGACAGTCCTTGATTCAGTTGGATGAGCAGAAAAGGGGGGCAAAACTCCTTCTGGGTTGTTTGGGGTGATATCCTTGAGCTGTTAGGAAACACCTCTAAAAGCTTCACCTGCATGTTATTTATGTCAAACAATGAGTTCTTTATAAGAAATTAATGTCTGAGCCATGAACTAAGATTTTGCTTTTCATAAGAAGTGTGTATTTTGGTTGTTGGTATTGGCAGACTGTTGTGTATAATTTACAAAACTCAGGCTTGCTCCTTGCCCAGTGCCAGGGCCTGTGCTATGCTCTGAGATCAGCTGCCCGCAATGGCTGTCTTACTCAGACCTCAAGGCTGCCTTTGTTAGTCAAGTAGCCCTGTTCTCACCCAGCTCCGCCGAGCCACCATCTCTAACGCCCCCACACCCCCTTTTCTCCCCAACACTGGGAACAACCAGGACTCTTGTCCCCAGTGAAGCACTCTTTCTACTCCTGCTCACCTAAGTCACTGGGAAGGAAAACACAAGACAGTTCTAACACTTTAAAACCAGCCAGGTAACACAACTGCTGGGCGCAGAATCTATTGCTCTAAACTCATCAACTATCCTATATCAGAATTCCTCAGGTGGCTGAGGCTGCCACCTGTTCTACTTGGCCCAAGGCCTTACATGGTATGGCTTCTTTCCCCAAGTCCTGGTTGAAAAGCCTTCTCTTTATCTCCTCCCCTCCTCTTCCTCCTGGGACCCAGAAATCCTACCTTTTCCTCTTTACACACTGATTAGCTTCCACCATTTTTATTGACACAGTCATGAACCAATTAGGGAAACAACACCTTCACCTACAGCAGACTGTAAAATAAAACTCAATAATGGGGCTGGTGAGATGGCTCAGTGGTAAATGTGCTTGCAAGCACAGGTCTGGTGACCTGAGTTTGGTTCCTGGTACCTACGTAAACCTAGAAACAGAGAACTGACTCCACAAAGTTGTCCTGTGGCCTTCTCACATGCACTGTGGCATGTGTACACAGATGCGTGCACATACACCACTTATGCAATAATAGTAATAATAATGATGATGATGATGATGATGATGATGATGATGATGATGATGATGATGATAAAACTGAAAAGGTGACAGACAGTTTGTCCGTTGAATTGGGGGCTCACTTTGAGCAGGTGTGTGGGTCATGGCTTTGGTTGGCCACCATCTTTGCTTCTTATCTTCTATATACATTGCTATTGAATTTTAAGCCGTTATTTGTTTCTTACACATTCTTGAGTGATTGGCTTGCAGATGATCTTTTATGGAGACCAGAAAGCCCATTTTCCTGAGTTCTGACTTGAATCTGGTGGGCCTTTCACTCTGAGGACTGACATCTTACTCTGGGCCAGAAAAGGCTGTGTGCGTTTGGTCGTTTCCTCTTGTTTCCTCTCTACATTCCCTTCTTGGTTTTCTTTTTTATAGTTTCCTTCACCTTACAATTCTGATATACATTTAAATCAAGTTTTTCTTTTTTTTAGTTTTCCTATTTGAGACATTTAATAGAACAGTACGTTTTTAGTAACAATACTTGATTATATTATAAATAAAGACTTTAGAATTTGAAGAATTTGTTTTTTAGAAAAAAAACAAAGATTTTAGGAAACAGTAACAAATTGCCTCCTACAGTGTTTCTTTTTTTATTGGATATTTTATGTATTTACATTCAAATATTACCACCTTTCCCTTCTCTCCCATAGCCCTCCCCCTGCCCCTGCTTCAGTGACGATGCTCCCACTCCCACCCATGCACTCACACCTCAATACCCTGGCATTCCCCTACACTGGGTATTCCCCCTTGATAGGACCAAGGTCTTTTCCTCCTATTGATGCCAGACAATGCCATCCTTTGCTACATATGCAGCTGGAGTCATGGGTCCCTTCATGTGTACTCTTTGGTTGGTGGTTTAGTCCCTGGGAGCTCTAGGGGGTCTGGTTGGATGATATTGATGTTCTTCCTATGGGGTTGCAGACCCCTTCAGCTCTTGCAGTCTTTTAATTCCTCCATTGGGGTCCTTGTGTTCAGTCCTATGGTTAGCTGCAAGCATCTTCATCTGTATCAATAAGACTGGCAGAGCCTCTCAGGAGACATCCATATCAGGCTCCTGTCAGCAAACACTTCTTGGCATTAGCAATAGTGACTGGGTATTGTGGCTGCATATTGTTACTTTCCTTCAGCCTCTGCTCCACCCTTTGTCCCTGCATTTCCTCCTATGAGTATTTTGTTCCACCTTCTAAGAAGAACTGAAGCATCCACATTTTGGTCTTCCTTCTTCTTGAGTTTCATATGGTCTGCGTATCTTGGATATTCTAAGATTTTGGGCTAATATCTACATATCAGTGAGTGCATATCATGTGTGTTCTTTTGTGATTACCTCACTCTGGATGATATTTCAAGTTCCATCCATTTGCCTATGAATTTCATGAAGTCATTGTTTTTGATAGCTGGGTAGCACTCCATTGTGTAGATGTACCACATTTTCTATATCCATTCCTCTGTTGAGGGACATCTGGGTTCTTTCTAGCTTCTGGCTATTATAAATAAGGCTGCTATGAACATAGTAGAGCATGTGTCCTTGTTATATGTTGGAGCACATTTGGATATATGCCCAAGAGTGGTATAGCTGGGTCCTCAGGTAGCACTATATCCAATTTTCTGAGGAACCTCCAGACTGATTTTCAGAGTGGTTGTGCCAGTTTGAAATGCCACCAACAGTGGAGGAGGGTTCCTCTTTCTCCACATCCTTGGCAGCATCTGCTGTCACCTGAGTTTTTGATCTTAGCCATTCTGACTGGTGTGATGTAGAATCTCAGGGTTGTTTTGATTTGTATTCCCTTGATGATTAAAGATGTTGAACATTTCTTTAGATGCTTCTTGGCCATTTGATATTCCTCAGTTGAGAATTCTTTGTTTAGCTTTGTACCCCAATATTTTTTAGGATTATTTGGTTCTCTGGAGTCTAGTTTCTTGAGTTCTTTGTGTATATTAGATATCAGCCTTCTATTGGATGTAGAATTGGTAAAGATCTTTTCCCAATCTGTTGGTTGCTATTTTGTCCTAATGACAGTGTCCTTTGCCTTCCAGAGGCTTTGAAATTTTATGAGGTCTCATTTATCGATTCTTGATCTTAGAGCATAAACCATTGGTGTTTTGTTCAGGAAAATTTCCCCTGTGCCTATGTGTTTGAGGATCTTTCCCACTTTCTCTTCTTAGTTTCAGTGTATCTGCTTTTATGTGGAGGTCCTTGATCCACTTGGATTTGAGCTTTGTACAAGGAGACAAGAAAGGGTCAATTTTTGTTCTTCTACATGCTGACCTCCAGTTGAACCAGCAGCATTTGTTGAAAATGCTGTCTTTTTTCCACTGGATGGTTTTAGTTCCTTTGTCAGAGATCAAGTGACCATAGCTGTGTGGGTTCATTTCTGGGTCTTCAATTCTATCCCATTGGTCTGACTGTCTCTGTAGAAATAATATGCGGTTTTTATCATGATTGCTCTGTAATACAGCTTGAACTCAGGGATGGTGAGTCCCCCAGAAGTTCTTTATTGTTGAGGATAGTTTTTGCTATCCTGGGGTTTTGTTATTCCAAATGAATTTGCAAATTGCTCTTTCTATCTCTATAAATAGTTGGATAGGAATTTTGATGGGGATTACACTAAATCTGTAGATTGCTTTTGGCAAGATTTTTACTATATTAATCCTGCCAATCTATGAGCATGGGAGACCTTTCCATCTTCTGAGATCTTCTTTGATTTCTTTCTTCAGAGACTTGAAGTTCTTGTCATACAGATCTTTCACTTGCTTAGTTAGAGTCACATCAAGGTATTTTGTATTATTTGTGACTATTGTGAAGGGTATCGTTTCCCTGATTTCTTTCTCAGTCTGTTTATCCGAGTAGAGGAAGGCTACTGATTTGTTTGAGTTAATTTTATATCCAGCCTCTTTGCTGAAGTTGTTTATCAACTGTAGGAGTTCTCTGGTGGAATTTTAAGTATACTATCATATCATCTGCAAATAGTAATATTTTGACTTCTTTCCTTCCAATTTGTCTCTCTTTCCCCTTTTATTGTTGTCTGGCAAGGACTTCAAGTACTATGGGTAGGGAGAGAGTGGGCAATCTTGTCTAGTCCCTGATTTTAGTGGGATTGCTTCAAGTTTCTCTTCATTTAGTTTGATGCTGGCTACTGGTTTGATGTGTTGCTTTTACTATGCTTAGGTATGGGCCTTGAATTCCTGATCTTTCCAAGAGTTTTATCATGAAGGAATGTTGAATTTTTTCAAATGCTTTCTTAGCACCTAATGAGATGATTATGTGTTTTTTTTCTTTGAGTTAGTTTATATAGTGGATCACAATGATAGATATCCATATATTGAACCATCCCTGCATCTCTGGAATGAAGGCTACTTGATCGTTTTGATGTGTTCTTGGATTCAGTTCTCAAGAATTTTATTGAGTAATTTTGCCTTGAAATTCATAAAGGAAATTGGTCTGAAGTTCTCCTTCTTTGTTAGGTCTTTGTGTGGTTTAGGTATAAGTGTAATTGTGGCTTTAAAGAACAAATTTGGTAGTGTTCCTTCTCTTTCTATTTTGTGGAATAGTTTGAAGAGTATTGGTATTAAGTCTTCTTTGAAGGTCTGATAGAATTCTGCACTAAACACATCTGGTCCTAGGCATTTTTTGGTTGGGAGACTTTTAATGACTACTTCTATTTTCTTGGGACTTATGGAACTATTTAGATGGTTTATCTGATCCTGATTAACTTTGGTAGCCGGTATCTCTATAGAAAATTATCCATTTCATCCAGATTTTCCAGTTTTGTTGAGTTCCCGTTTTCCATCTTTAGTAGTAAGATCTGATAATTTTTTGAATTTCCATAGTTTCTCTTGTTATGTCTCACTTTTCATTTTTGATTTTGTTAATTTGGATGTTGTCTCTGTAACCTCTGATTAGTCTGGCTAAGGATTTATCTATCTTGTTGATTTTCTCAAAGAAACAGCTCCTGGTTTTGTTGATTCTTTGTATAGTTCTTTTTGTTTCTACTTGATTGATTTCAGCTCTGAGTTTGATTATTTCTTGTCATCTACTTCTCTTGGGTGTATTTGCTTCTTTTTGTTCTAGAACTTTCAGGTGTGCTGTCAAGCTGCTAATGTATGTTCTCTCCAGTTTCTTTGTGGAGGTACTCAGAGCTATGAGTTTTCCTCTTAGCACTGATTTCATTATGTCCCATAAGTTTGGTTATGTTGTGCCTTCATTTTTATCAAATTCTAAAAAGTCTTTAATTTCTTTATTTCTTCCTTGACTAAGTTAACATTGAGTAGAGCATTGTTTAGCTTGCATGTGTATGTGGCTTTCTATTGTTTTTGTCATTATTGAAAACCAGTCTTAGTTAATGGTGATCTAATAGGATTCATGGGATTATTTCATTCTTTCTATCTCTAGAGGCATGTTTTGTGACTGATTATAAGGTCAGTTTTGGAGAAGGTACCATGAGGTGCTGAAAAGAAGGTATATTCTTTTGTTTTAGGATGAAATGTTCTATAGATATGTTAAATCCATTTGGTTCATAACTTCTGTTAGTTTCACTGTGTCTTTGTTTAATTTCTGTTTCCATGATCTGTCCATTGATGAGGGTGGGGTGTTGAAGTCTCCCATCATTATTGTGTGTGGTACAATGCATGCTTTGAGCTTCAGCAAAGTTTCTATTATTAATGTGGGTGCCCTTGATTTTGGAGCATAGATGTTCAGAATTGACAGTTCACCTTGGTGGATTTTTCCTTTGGTGAGTATGAAGTGTCCTTCCTTATCCTTTTTTAATAACTTTTGGTTGAAAGTCCATTTTATTCTTTATTCCAATGGGTACGTCATCTTGTTTCTTTTTTTTTTTTTTTTCGGAGCTGGGGACCGAACCCAGGGCCTTGCGCTTGCTAGGCAAGCGCTCTACCACTGAGCTAAATCCCCAACCCCTCGTCATCTTGTTTCTTGTGATCATTTGCTTGGAAATTTTTTTTCTAGCCTTTTACTCTGAGGTATTATTTGTCTTTGTCACTGAGGTGCATTTCCTGTATGCAACAAATGCTGGGTTCTGTTTATGTATCCAGTCTGTTAGACTATGTCTTTTTATTGGGGGAATTGATTCCATTGATACTAAGAGATATTGAGGAAAAGTGATTGTTGCTTCCTGTTATTTTTGTTGTTAGAGGTGAATTTATGTTTGTGTGGCTATCTTCTTTTGGGTTTGTTGAAAGAAGATTACTTTCTCGCTTTTTGTAGGGTGTAATTTTCCTCCTTGTGTTGGAGTTTTCCATCTATTATCCTTTGTAGGGCTGGATTTGTGGAAAGATATTATATAAATTTGGTTTTGTCATGGATATCTTGGTTTCTCCTTCTATGATATTTGAGAGTTTTGCTGGATATTGCAGCCTGACCTGGCATTTGTATTCTCTTAGGGTCTGTATGCCATCTGTCCAGGATCTTCTAGCTTTCATAGTCTCTGTTGGAAAGTCTGGTGTCAGAATTCTAATGGGTCTGCCTTTATATGTTACTTGACCTTTTTCCATTACTGCTTTTAATATTTTCTTTGTTTTTTGCATTTGGTGTTCTGATTATTGTGTAACAGGAATTTCTTTTCTGGTCCAATCTATTTGGAGTTCTGTAGGCTTCTTGTATGTTCATGGGCATCTCTTTCTTTTGGTTGGGGAAATTTTCTTCTATAATTTTGTTGAAGATATTTATTGGCCCTGTAAGTTGCAAATCTTCCCTCTCTTCTATTCCTATAATCCTTAGGTTTAGTCTTCTCATTGTGTCCTGTATTTTCTGGATGTTTTGGGTTAGGAGCTTTTTGCATTTTGTGTTTTTTGAACTATTGTGTCAATGTTTTCTATGGTATCTCCCGCCCCTGAGATTCTCTCTTCAATCTCTTGTATTCTGTTGGTGATGATTGCATCTATAACTCCTAAAATCTTTCCTAGGTTTTCTATCTCCAGGCTGTCTCCCTTTGTGATTTCTTTATTGTTTCTATTTCCATTTTTAGATCCTGTATGGTTTTGTTCAATTCCTTCACCTCTTTGGTTGCATTTTCCAGTAATTTTTAAAGGAAGTTTTGTGTTTCCTCTTTAAGGGTTTCTACTTGTTTCCCTATGTTCACCTTTATTTCTTTAAGAGAGTTATTAATGTCCTTTTTAAAGTCCTGTATCATCATCATGAGATGTGATTTTAAATCCAAATCCTGCTTTTCTGGTGTGTTGGTTTATCCAGTATTTCCTGTGATGGGAGAACTGGGTTCTGATGACTCCAAGTAGCCTTGGTTTCTGTTTCTTAGGTTCTTGCTTTGTGTCTCTCCATCTGGTTATCTCTGTTGTTAGTTGGTCTTGTTGTCTCAGATGGAGCTTGTCCCTCCTGTGTTCCTGTGAACCTGTGATCTTAGGAATGAGAGCTTTCCTGGGAGACTTATCATTGGGTGCAGATGGAGACTGAAAGGATCTTGTCCCTGGCTGCTCCATGGTTCCTGTGCCCTGTGTGCTCCTGGTAGGTCTCTCTTTGGACAGTTATTGGAGTGAATGTGCGGTCTCTCCTGTGGACTTAGGAGTGGGACCACTCTTGGGAGACCAGCTCTCTCTGGGCAGGATTTGGGTATGGAGGGCTGTGGGACAGCCTTAGCTCCAGTAAATCAAGTGTTTCAATCTTATCCCTTCTAGGTCATCCATTAAATGTATATTTCATGGGGCTGGAGAGGTGGGTTAACACTTAAGAGCACTGGGTACTCTTGTAGAGGACCTGAATTTGATTTCCACAACCCGCATGTTGGCTCACAACTCTAACTCCAGTTCTAGAGGACCTGATACCTTCTTCTGACCTCTGCAAGCTTCTGCATGTGGATGGTACACATAAGCTCTCTCTCTCTCTCTCTCTCTCTCTCTCTCTCACACACACACACACACACACACACACACACACACACAAAAAATGAGTCAAGATATTTTCCAGGTACTTTATCTTCTTTTCTTTCTCTCTCTCTCCTTTTATTGTTCATATGGTCCTGCTTTTGTTTCATTGATTCCTGCATATATTTAAGACACTAAGTAGAATTAAAGAGAAAGTTCAGCTTATTTGTCCACCTGTCCCAGTATCCTCTCTTCCCCTTGGAACATGCCTTTGAAGTGGTAATATAATTTATCATTCAAACCTACATCCTTTCTGCTAGTGCTGAAGTTGATACCTGGGACCTTATGCATACTGGGTGAGCTCTCTACTGTTAAGTTACAGTCCTAGCTCCAAGCAGATACACTTTTGAGAATGAAAAAGGACCTTGACAAATACTTTGCAAACGCGACACATGTCAAATGGCACTGTCACTCTGTAACACTCTCAACCCTTGTACCTCTGTCTGGATCTGAGTTTGCCATTGGCTTACATGGGAGGAATGCTCTTCTAATGTGATTGGCTGGAGTTGTTTTTTTCTAGTCACACTGACTCCTTTTGCTTTTCAGTCTATTATCTAAGCTTTCAAAAATAATAGCCTTCTCCCAACAATATTTTTCTCTTCTGCATATATTTTCTATATTTGATCAAGTCAGGAGAAGGCATCTGTTTGCCATCTTAAATTCTTTACATCTTTTATTAACACATACTGACCTACTCCTTTTGAACTTTAGTGATTTATTATGGAGGTGTGGGGTGCTTCTGTAAATCCTAAACCTTCTGGTGAACAAACTCTTTTCACCATTGAAACCATACCTGGAAAGAGCTCAGGAAACAGGATCCATTCAAATTTAAATCATTGCATGTCAGAGAAGACACTCCCAGTGGGAATTCCTATAGGTGATTTGTGTCTAGCTTTCTCTTCCAGGATAGGACTGTCCTGCCATATACTATAGCAACATACAGAAGAAAGCTAATTTTCACAAAGATAATTGAGGCCTAGTGTAGCCTAGCTAAGGGCAGAGAACTGTAAAGATTTAGAATCAAAGCCAGGATGTTTTAGAGTTTAATTAAAAGATACCAAAATCTTCTGCCAGAATTAGTTCATGAAAAGTTAGTTGATAAAGACAATCACCACCAAATCACAGACCCAATGATTAAGTCTCAATCCCAAGGACTTAGAAGCAAAAAGAGCACATCCCGGATCTAATCAAGTCTTGTGGTGTGAGAGCAATATTTGATTATTTAAGAACTGGTGGGAATCTATTAGAATACAACTGTGGAAGACAGATAAATGGCTCCACCAGTGAAGGTGTTTGCCACACAAACCTGGTGACCTGAGTTTGAACCTATGTAAAGGAGGAGAGAGTGCACAGAACTGTCCTCCGACCTCCACATTCATGCTGTGGTAATACCGCTGTCTCCCCATACATACCATATGTTCACATGCAGAATACTAATCGGATTTAAAACATTTTAGAATGTGGCTACCGATAATTCTAGGTGCATAATTCCTTCTTGATTTGTAATGTCAAGGTTGTGGTGGTGCAGTAAGTACAGTTTGGCGCACAACTCTAGAGTCGTGCTCTTGCACGTGGAACACACGAGTGTTGAATCTGAAGCTGACCGTCTTTTGGATGTGCATAATCCAAGTCAGGGCCAATTAACCTTCAAGTGACTATATCTAATTTTTGACTTAGAGCTGAAGCCTCTAAGTCTCTTTCAGTGGGTGAATGGCCCATGTTAACTCTTGCCATTTGGAAAGAGCCCTTCTCACACCTTTGCAATAATACCCACTACTTTTATTTATTTTTTGACAGAAGCGTTTTCTTTCTTCCCCTTCCTTCCTTCCTTCCTTCCTTTCTTCCTTCTTTCCTTCCTTCCTTTCTCCTTCCTTTTAGATTTTGTAATAAGGTAGTGTTACATACTCCTTGTACTATTTGCCTTGTTGTTGTTGTTTAATCAAGAAGATGGAATGATCAGAATTTTAGAGCTAGGAGTGAAGTTTCTCTCAGGTGGTTGGTTGCTTAGAAGGCTGCTTTCTGGTGGCATCCATGACAAGAAGACATATTCAGGGGTTGTAAACTGATCCCGTAAGTCCAGCCTCACTCTCATCAGGCTGGACTGCAGGAACAACCACAGAGACTTGACTTTCCAGGCAAGAAGAGAACCATGCAGATGACTGTTAGATGAATAGCACACCCCACATGTGGTAGGGGTGTAAACATAACCCCCAAACAGTTGTTATTTGTTAGGAGCAATTTTCAGAGTGACCTTCAGACTGAGGAGTAGTATCTTGTTGCCTTAGTTAATGTTCTAATTCTGTGAAGAGACACCATGGCCATGGCAACTCTTATGAAAGAAAGCATTTCATTGAGGCTTGCTTAATCCATTATCATCATGGTGGGGAGCAGGGAAGCATGCAGGCAGACATGGTGCTGGACAAATAGCTGAGAGTTCTACATCCAGAGTTACAGGCAGAAGGACTAGCATGGGTCTGCCTCAAAGCCTACCCCATTGACACACTTCCTCCAACAAGGCCACATTCAATCCAACAAGGCCACACCTTCTAATCCTTCTAAGTAGTGCTGATGACTAAGTATTCAAATATATGAGTCTGTAAGGGTCATTCTTATTTAAACCACCACAACTGGGTGATAACTTACTTTTCTGCCAGTGAAACAAGCCAATTCAAGCCAGATTAGATTATATTAAAGGCAGGTTTATTGGGAAGCTGCTCTCAGGCAGGCAAGGCAGGCCCAGGGAAGTCACCATGGGAAGGAGAGAGAGAGAGAGAGAGAGAGAGAGAGAGAGAGAGAGAGAGAAGAGCCTCTGGGGGGGAAGGGTAGGGACTGAGGGATGCTGGGAGAACCCGGACGTCAGGTTTGCTTTCGTATGTAAGATATGTACCTCAATCTCTTGTCTCAGGCTCTAAAACCAAACAGTGGGGCAAGCCAAAAGAGAATTCTGGGGGAAAATAGTTTTCACAGTTTGTGATGTCTGACATGGGGTGCCATTAAATATGCTTCTTTCTTTCCTTCTTCAGCACTTGCATCGTGTTGCCTTCCTTGAAAGCACTCTTCCCTTCTGTTCTCTTAGAGCATGCCTCATACTCTACACCTACTAAATTTACAACTTGGTCATTTCCAGAGAACTGTTAAATCAAGGAACCCTCAAGTCAGATGGAGATGGTTGGGTCATTTTCCATGCAGGCTCACTGTTGACCTCTGGCAACTGCTTTGCAGACTCTCCCTATAGCTTTCATTATTTGATCTCAAGCTCTTGATATTATCTGCAACAGTTTTCTGGTGATCACAAGACCAGAGCATGCCCTTACTACAGAGGATACATAGCCAGTGTTCCGGGCACCATCTTCTCTTTGACAATTTTAATTTATTGTGTGTGCTGGTATGGTATATACAT